>NW_027464834.1:0-218000 GCF_043290135.1 Rhipicephalus microplus
GTTGTGGAGTTTTTAGTTGTGGAGTTTCTAGTTGTGGAGTTTCTGGTTGTGGAGTTTCTGATTGTGAAGTTTCCAGTTGTGGAGTTTTGCGTTGTGGAGTTTCTAGTTGTGGAGTCTCAAGTTGTGGAGTTTAAAGTTGTGGAGTTTCAAGTTGTGGAGTCTCTAGTTGTGGAGTTTCTAGTTGCGGAGTATCTAGTTGTGGAGTTTCCAGTTGTGGTGTTCTTAGTTGTGGAGTTGCGAAGTCTCTAGTTGTGGAGTTTCTAGTTGCGGAGTCTCTAGTTGTGGAGTTTCAAGTTGTGGAGTCTAGTTGTGGAGTTTCTAGTTGTGGAGTTTCCAGTTGTGGAGTATCTAGTTGTGGAGTTTCCAGTTGTGAAGTTTCAAGTTGCGGAGTCTCAAGTTGTGGAGTTTCCGGTTGTGCAGTTTTTAGTTGTGGAGTTTCTAGTTGTGAAGTCTCTAGTTTTGCAGTTTCTAGTTGTGGAGTTTCTAGATATGAATTTTCTAGTTGCCGAGTCTGTATTTGTGGAGTTTGTAGTTGTGGAGTTTCTAGTTGTGGAGTCTCTTGTTGCGGAGTTTCTAGTTGTGGAGTTTCTAGTTGTGGAGTTTCTGGATGTGGAGTTTCTAGTTGTGGAGTTTCAAGTTGTGCAGTTTCCAGTTGTGGAGTCTCTAGTTGCGGAGTTTCTAGTTGTGAAGTTTCTAGTTGTGGAGTTTCTAGTTTTGGAGTTTCTAGTTGTGAAGTTTCCAGTTGTAGAGTCTCCTGTTGCGGAGTTTCTAGTTGCGGAGTTTCTAGTTGCGGAGTTTCTAGTTGTGTAGTTTCTAGCTGCGAAGTTTCTAGTTGCGGAGTTTCTAGTTGCATTCTCTGGTTGTGGAGTTTCTAGTTGCGGAGTTTCTAGTTGCGGAGTATCTAGTTGTGGATCTTGCAGTTGTGGAGTTTCTAGTTGTGGAATTGCAGAGTCTCTGGTTGTGGAGTTTCTAGTTGTGGAGTTTCTGGTTGTGGAGTTTCTAGTTGTGGAGTGTCTAGTTGTGGAGTTTCCAGTTGTGGAGTTTCGAGTTGTGGAGTTTCTAGTTGTGGAGTTTCTAGTGTTGGAGTTTCTAGTTGCGGAGTTTCCAGTTCTGGAGTTTTTAGTTGTGGACTTTTTAGACATGAAATTTCTTGTAGCCGAGTCTTTATTTGTAGAGTTTGTAGTTGTGGAGTTTCTAGTTGTGAAGTTTCCAGTTGTGGAGTTTCTAGTTGTTGAGTTTCAAGTTGTGGAGTTTCCAGTTGTGGAGTCTCTAGTTGCGGAATTTCTAGTTGTGAAGATTCTAGTTGTGGAGTTTCTAGTTAGGAGTTTCTAGTTTTGGAGTTTCTAGTTGTGGAGTTTCTAGTTGTAGAGTCTCCTGTTGCGGAGTTTCTAGTTGTGGAGTTTCTTGTTGGTGAGTCTCTAGTTGTGGAGTTTTTGGTTGTGGAGTTTTTAGTTGTGGAGTTTCCAGTTGCGGAGTTTCTAGTTGCGGAGTTTCTAGTTGCAGAGTCTCTGGTTCTGGAGTTTCTAGTTGCGGAGTTTCTAGTTGTGGAGTTTCTAGTTGTGGAGTTTCTAGTTGTGGAGTTTCCAGTTGTGGAGTTTTTAGTTGTGGAGTTTCTAGTTGTGGAGTTTCTGGTTGTCGAGTTTCTGATTGTGAAGTTTCCAGTTGTGGAGTTTTGCGTTGTGGAGTTTCTAGTTGTGGAGTCTCAAGTTGTGGAGTTTAAAGTTGTGGAGTTTCAAGTTGTGGAGTCTCTAGTTGTGGAGTTTCTGTTGCGGAGTATCTAGTTGTGGAGTTTCCAGTTGTGGAGTTTCTAGTTGTGGAGTTGCGAAGTCTCTAGTTGTGGAGTTTCTAGTTGCGGAGTCTCTAGTTGTGGAGTTTCAAGTTGTGGAGTCTAGTTGTGGAGTTTCTAGTTGTGGAGTTTCCAGTTGTGGAGTATCTAGTTGTGGAGTTTCCAGTTGTGAAGTTTCAAGTTGCGGAGTCTCAAGTTGTGGAGTTTCCGGTTGTGCAGTTTTTAGTTGTGGAGTTTCTAGTTGTGAAGTCTCTAGTTTTGCAGTTTCTAGTTGTGGAGTTTCTAGATATGAATTTTCTAGTTGCCGAGTCTGTATTTGTGGAGTTTGTAGTTGTGGAGTTTCTAGTTGTGGAGTCTCTTGTTGCGGAGTTTCTAGTTGTGGAGTTTCTAGTTGTGGAGTTTCTGGATGTGGAGTTTCTAGTTGTGGAGTTTCAAGTTGTGCAGTTTCCAGTTGTGGAGTCTCTAGTTGCGGAGTTTCTAGTTGTGAAGTTTCTAGTTGTGGAGTTTCTAGTTTTGGAGTTTCTAGTTGTGAAGTTTCCAGTTGTAGAGTCTCCTGTTGCGGAGTTTCTAGTTGCGGAGTTTCTAGTTGCGGAGTTTCTAGTTGTGTAGTTTCTAGCTGCGAAGTTTCTAGTTGCGGAGTTTCTAGTTGCATTCTCTGGTTGTGGAGTTTCTAGTTGCGGAGTTTCTAGTTGCGGAGTATCTAGTTGTGGATCTTGCAGTTGTGGAGTTTCTAGTTGTGGAATTGCAGAGTCTCTGGTTGTGGAGTTTCTAGTTGTGGAGTTTCTGGTTGTGGAGTTTCTAGTTGTGGAGTGTCTAGTTGTGGAGTTTCCAGTTGTGGAGTTTCGAGTTGTGGAGTTTCTAGTTGTGGAGTTTCTAGTGTTGGAGTTTCTAGTTGCGGAGTTTCCAGTTCTGGAGTTTTTAGTTGTGGACTTTTTAGACATGAAATTTCTTGTAGCCGAGTCTTTATTTGTAGAGTTTGTAGTTGTGGAGTTTCTAGTTGTGAAGTTTCCAGTTGTGGAGTTTCTAGTTGCGGAATTTCTAGTTGTGAAGATTCTAGTTGTGGAGTTTCTAGTTAGGAGTTTCTAGTTTTGGAGATTCTAGTTGTGGAGTTTCTAGTTGTAGAGTCTCCTGTTGCGGAGTTTCTAGTTGTGGAGTTTCTTGTTGGTGAGTCTCTAGTTGTGGAGTTTTTGGTTGTGGAGTTTTTAGTTGTGGAGTTTCCAGTTGCGGAGTTTCTAGTTGCGGAGTTTCTAGTTGCAGAGTCTCTGGTTCTGGAGTTTCTAGTTGCGGAGTTTCTAGTTGTGGAGTTTCTAGTTGTGGAGTTTCTAGTTGTGGAGTTTCCAGTTGTGGAGTTTTTAGTTGTGGAGTTTCTAGTTGTGGAGTTTCTGGTTGTCGAGTTTCTGATTGTGAAGTTTCCAGTTGTGGAGTTTTGCGTTGTGGAGTTTCTAGTTGTGGAGTCTCAAGTTGTGGAGTTTAAAGTTGTGGAGTTTCAAGTTGTGGAGTCTCTAGTTGTGGAGTTTCTGTTGCGGAGTATCTAGTTGTGGAGTTTCCAGTTGTGGAGTTTCTAGTTGTGGAGTTGCGAAGTCTCTAGTTGTGGAGTTTCTAGTTGCGGAGTCTCTAGTTGTGGAGTTTCAAGTTGTGGAGTCTAGTTGTGGAGTTTCTAGTTTTGGAGTTTCCAGTTGTGGAGTATCTAGTTGTGGAGTTTCCAGTTGTGAAGTTTCAAGTTGCGGAGTCTAAAGTTGTGGAGTTTCCGGTTGTGCAGTTTTTAGTTGTGGAATTTCTAGTTGTTGAGTTTCTAGTTGTGAAGTCTCTAGTTTTGCAGTTTCTAGTTGTGGAGTTTCTAGATATGAATTTTCTAGTTGCCGAGTCTGTATTTGTGGAGTTTGTAGTTGTGGAGTTTCTAGTTGTGGAGTCTCTTGTTGCGGAGTTTCTAGTTGTGGAGTTTCTAGTTGTGGAGTTTCTGGTTGTGGAGTTTCTAGTTGTGGAGTTTCAAGTTGTGCAGTTTCCAGTTGTGGAGTCTCTAGTTGCGGAGTTTCTAGTTGTGAAGTTTCTAGTTGTGGAGTTTCTAGTTTTGGAGTTTCTAGTTGTGGAGTTTCTAGTTGTAGAGTCTCCTGTTGCGGAGTTTCTAGTTGCGGAGTTTCTAGTTGGGGAGTTTCTAGTTGTGGAGTTTCTTGTTGTGGAGTCTTAAGTTGTGGAGTTTAAACGTGTGGAGTTTCAAGCTGTGGAGTCTATAGTTGTGGAGTTTCTAGTTGTAGATTTTCTAGTTGTGGAGTATCTAACTGTGGATTTTTCATTTGTGGAGTTTATAGTTGTGGAGTTGCGGAGTCTCTAGTTGCGGAGTTTCTAGTTGCAGAGTCTCTAGTTATGGAGTTTCAAGTTGTGGAGTCTCTAGATGTGGAGTTTCTAGTTGTCGAGTTTCCAGTTGTGGGGTATCTAGTAGTGGAGTTTCTAGTTGTGGAGTCTCTAGTTGTGTAGTTTCTAGCTGCGGAGTTTCTAGTTGCAGAGTTTCTAGTTGCAGAGTCTCTAATTGTGGAGTTTCTAGTTGCGGAGTTTCTAGTTGCGGAGTATCTAGTTGTGGAACTTGCAGTTGTGGAGTTTCTAGTTGTGGAATTGCAGAGTCTCTGGTTGTGGAGTTTCTAGTTGTGGAGTCTCTAGTTGCGGAGTTTCTAGTTGTGGAGTTTCTAGTTGTGGAGTTTCTGGTTGTGGAGTTTCTTGTTGTGGAGTTTCTGGTTGTGGAGTTTCTAGTTGTGGAGTGTCTAGTTGTGGAGTTTCCAGTTGTGGAGTTTCGAGTTGTGGACTTTTTAGTTGTGGAGTTTCTAGTTGTGGAGTTTCCAGTTCTGGAGTTTTTAGTTGTGGACTTTCTAGACATGAAATTTCTTGTAGCCGAGTCTTTTTTTGTAGAGTTTGTAGTTGTGGAGTTTCTAGTTGTGAAGTTTCCAGTTGTGGAGTTTCTAGTTGTTGAGTTTCTAGTTGAGAAGTCTCTAGTTTTGCAGTTTTTAGTTGTGGAGTTTCTAGATATAGGATTTCTAGTTGCCGAGTCTGTATTTGTGGAGTTTGTAGTTGTGGAGTTTCTAGTTGTGGAGTTTCTAGTTGGTGAGTCTCTAGTTGCGAAGTTTCTAGTTGTGGAGTTTCTAGTTGTGGAGTTTCTGGTTGTGGAGTTTCTAGTTGTGGAGTTTCCAGTTGCGGAGTTTCTAGTTGCGGAGTTTCTAGTTGCGGAGTTTTTAATAGCGGAGTTTCTAGTTGTGGAGTTTCAAGTTGCGGAGTCTCAAGTTGTGGAGTTTCCAGTTGTGGAGATTCTAGTTGTGGAGTTTCTAGTTGTGGAGTTTCTAGTTGTGGAGTCTCTAGTTGTAGAGTTTCTAGTTGTGGAGTTTCTAGTTGTGAAGTTTCAAGTTGTGGAGTTTCTAGTTGCGGCATCTCAAGTTGTGGAGTTTCTAGTTGTGGAGTGTCTAGTTGTGGAGTTTCCAGTTGTGTAGTTCTAGTAGAGTTTCGAATTTTGAAGTTTCTAGTTGTTGAGTTTCTTGTTTGAAGTCGCTAGTTAGATTCTCTAGTTGTGGAGTCTCTAGTTTTGGAGTTTCTAGTTGAAGAGTTTTTAGTTGTGGAGTGTCTAGTTGTGGAGTTTCCAGTTGTGGTGTTTCGAGTTGTGGAGTTTCGAGTTTTGGAGTTTCTAGTTGTGGAGTTTTGAGTTGTGGAGTTTCTAGTTGCGGAGTTCCTAGTTGCAGAGTCTCTGGTTGTGGAGTTTCTAGTTTCGGAGTCTCTAGTTGTGGAGTTTCTAGTTGTGGAGTTTCTAGTTGTGGAGTTTCCAGTTGTGGAGTTTTCAGTTGTGGAGTTTCTAGTTGTGGAGTTTCCAGTTTTGGAGTTTTTATTTGTGGAGTTTCTAGTCGTGGAGTTTCTAGTTGTGGAGTCTCTAGTTGTGTAGTTTCTAGCTGCGAAGTTTCGAGTTGCGGAGTTTCTAGTTGCATTCTCTGGTTGTGGAGTTTCTAGTTGCGGAGTTTCTAGTTGCGGAGTATCTAGTTGTTGAGCTTGCAGTTGTGGAGTTTCTAGTTGTGGAATTGCAGAGTCTCTGGTTGTGGAGTTTCTAGTTGTGAAGTTTCTAGTTGTGGAGTCTCTAGTTGCGGAGTCTCTAGTTGTGAAGTTTCTAGTTGTGGAGTTTCTAGTTGTGGAGTTTCTGGTTGTGGAGTTTCTAGTTGTGGAGTGTCTAGTTGTGGAGTTTCCAGTTGTGGAGTTTCGAGTTGTGGAGTTTCTAGTTGTGGAGTTTCTAGTGTTGGAGTTTCTAGTTGCGGTGTTTCCAGTTCTGGAGTTTTAGTTGTGGACTTTTTAGACATGAAATTTCTTGTAGCCGAGTCTTTATTTGTAGAGTTTGTAGTTGTGGAGTTTCTAGTTGTGAAGTTTCCAGTTGTGGAGTTTCTAGTTGTTGAGTTTCAAGTTGTGGAGTTTCCAGTTGTGGAGTCTCTAGTTGCGGAGTTTCTAGTTGTGAAGATTCTAGTTGTGGAGTTTCTAGTTTGGAGTTTCTAGTTTTGGAGTTTCTAGTTGTGGAGTTTCTAGTTGTAGAGTCTCCTGTTGCGGAGTTTCTAGTTGCGGAGTTTCTAGTTGGGGAGTTTCTAGTTGTGGAGTTTCTTGTTGTGGAGTCTTAAGTTGTGGAGTTTAAACGTGTGGAGTTTCAAGCTGTGGAGTCTATAGTTGTGGAGTTTCTAGTTGTAGATTTTCTAGTTGTGGAGTATCTAGTTGTGGATTTTTCATTTGTGGAGTTTATAGTTGTGGAGTTGCGGAGTCTCTAGTTGCGGAGTTTCTAGTTGCAGAGTCTTTAGTTATGGAGTTTCAAGTTGTGGAGTCTCTAGATGTGGAGTTTCTAGTTGTCGAGTTTCCAGTTGTGGGGTATCTAGTAGTGGAGTTTCGAGTTGTGGAGTTTCTAGTTGCGGAGTTTCTAGTTGTGGAGTTTCTAGTTGTGGAGTTTCTAGTTGTGAAGTTTCAAGTTGTGGAGTTTCTAGTTGCGGCGTCTCAAGTTGTGGAGTTTCTAGTTGCGGAGTGTCTAGTTGTGGTGTTTCTAGCTCTGGAATTTCTTGTTGCGGAGTTTCTAGTTGCGGAGTTCCATAGTTGCAGAGTCTCTAGTTGTGGAGTTTCCAGTTGTGTAGTTTCTAGTAGAGTTTCGAATTTTGAAGTTTCTAGTTGTTGATTTTCTAGTTTGAAGTCTCTAGTTGTATATTCTCTAGTTGTGGAGTCTCTAGTTTTGGAGTTTCTAGTTGAAGAGTTTTTAGTTGTGGAGCGTCTAGTTGTGGAGTTTCCAGTTGTGGAGTTTCGAGCTTTGGAGTTTCTAGTTGTGGAGTTTTGAGTTGTCGAGTTTCTAGTTGTGGAGTTTCTAGTTGCGGAATCTCTAGCTGTGGATTTTCTAGTTGCGTAACTTAAATTTGTGAGGTTTCAAGTTGTGGAGTTTCTAGTTGTGGAGTTTCTAGTTGTGGAGTCTCTAGTTGTGTAGTTTCTAGCTGCGGAGTTTCTACTTGCGGAGTTTCTAGTTGCAGAGTCTCTGGTTGTGGAGTTTCTAGTTGCGGAGTCTCTAGTTGTGGAGTTTCTAGTTGTGGAGTTTCTAGTTGTGGAGTTTCTAGTTGTGGAGTTTTTAGTTGTGGAGTTTCTAGTTGAGGAGTTTCTGGTTGTGGAGTTGCTAATTGTGAAGTTTCCAGTTGTGGAGTTTTGAGTTGTGGAGTTTCTAGTTGTGGAGTCTCAAGTTGTGGAGTTTAAAGTTGTGGAGTTTCAAATTGTGGAGTCTCTAGTTGTGGAGTTTCTAGTTGCGGAGTATCTAGTTGTGGAGTTTCCAGTTGTGGAGTTTCTAGTTTTGGAGTTGCGGAGTCTCTAGTTGTGGAGTTTCTAGTTGCGGAGTGTCTAGTTGTGGAGTTTCAAGTTGTGTAGTCTAGTTGTGGAGTTTCTAGTTGTGGAGTTTCCAGTTGTGGAGTATCTAGTTGTGGAGTTTCCAGTTGTGAAGTTTCAAGTTGCGGAGTCTCAAGTTGTGGAGTTTTCAGTTGTGGAGTTTTTAGTTGTGGAGTTTCTAGTTGTGAAGTCTCTAGTTTTGCAGTTTCTAGTTGTGGAGTTTCTAGATATGAATTTTCTAGTTGCCGAGTCTGTATTTGTGGAGTTTGTAGTTGTGGAGTTTCTAGTTGTGGAGTCTCTTGTTGCGGAGTTTCTAGTTGTGGAGTTTCTAGTTGTGGAGTTTCTGGATGTGGAGTTTCTAGTTGTGGAGTTTCAAGTTGTGCAGTTTCCAGTTGTGGAGTCTCTAGTTGCGGAGTTTCTAGTTGTGAAGTTTCTAGTTGTGGAGTTTCTAGTTTTGGAGTTTCTAGTTGTGAAGTTTCCAGTTGTAGAGTCTCCTGTTGCGGAGTTTCTAGTTGCGGAGTTTCTAGTTGCGGAGTTTCTAGTTGTGTAGTTTCTAGCTGCGAAGTTTCTAGTTGCGGAGTTTCTAGTTGCATTCTCTGGTTGTGGAGTTTCTAGTTGCGGAGTTTCTAGTTGCGGAGTATCTAGTTGTGGATCTTGCAGTTGTGGAGTTTCTAGTTGTGGAATTGCAGAGTCTCTGGTTGTGGAGTTTCTAGTTGTGGAGTTTCTGGTTGTGGAGTTTCTAGTTGTGGAGTGTCTAGTTGTGGAGTTTCCAGTTGTGGAGTTTCGAGTTGTGGAGTTTCTAGTTGTGGAGTTTCTAGTGTTGGAGTTTCTAGTTGCGGAGTTTCCAGTTCTGGAGTTTTTAGTTGTGGACTTTTTAGACATGAAATTTCTTGTAGCCGAGTCTTTATTTGTAGAGTTTGTAGTTGTGGAGTTTCTAGTTGTGAAGTTTCCAGTTGTGGAGTTTCTAGTTGTTGAGTTTCAAGTTGTGGAGTTTCCAGTTGTGGAGTCTCTAGTTGCGGAATTTCTAGTTGTGAAGATTCTAGTTGTGGAGTTTCTAGTTAGGAGTTTCTAGTTTTGGAGATTCTAGTTGTGGAGTTTCTAGTTGTAGAGTCTCCTGTTGCGGAGTTTCTAGTTGTGGAGTTTCTTGTTGGTGAGTCTCTAGTTGTGGAGTTTTTGGTTGTGGAGTTTTTAGTTGTGGAGTTTCCAGTTGTGGAGTTTCTAGTTGCGGAGTTTCTAGTTGCAGAGTCTCTGGTTCTGGAGTTTCTAGTTGCGGAGTTTCTAGTTGTGGAGTTTCTAGTTGTGGAGTTTCTAGTTGTGGAGTTTCCAGTTGTGGAGTTTTTAGTTGTGGAGTTTCTAGTTGTGGAGTTTCTGGTTGTCGAGTTTCTGATTGTGAAGTTTCCAGTTGTGGAGTTTTGCGTTGTGGAGTTTCTAGTTGTGGAGTCTCAAGTTGTGGAGTTTAAAGTTGTGGAGTTTCAAGTTGTGGAGTCTCTAGTTGTGGAGTTTCTGTTGCGGAGTATCTAGTTGTGGAGTTTCCAGTTGTGGAGTTTCTAGTTGTGGAGTTGCGAAGTCTCTAGTTGTGGAGTTTCTAGTTGCGGAGTCTCTAGTTGTGGAGTTTCAAGTTGTGGAGTCTAGTTGTGGAGTTTCTAGTTTTGGAGTTTCCAGTTGTGGAGTATCTAGTTGTGGAGTTTCCAGTTGTGAAGTTTCAAGTTGCGGAGTCTAAAGTTGTGGAGTTTCCGGTTGTGCAGTTTTTAGTTGTGGAATTTCTAGTTGTTGAGTTTCTAGTTGTGAAGTCTCTAGTTTTGCAGTTTCTAGTTGTGGAGTTTCTAGATATGAATTTTCTAGTTGCCGAGTCTGTATTTGTGGAGTTTGTAGTTGTGGAGTTTCTAGTTGTGGAGTCTCTTGTTGCGGAGTTTCTAGTTGTGGAGTTTCTAGTTGTGGAGTTTCTGGTTGTGGAGTTTCTAGTTGTGGAGTTTCAAGTTGTGCAGTTTCCAGTTGTGGAGTCTCTAGTTGCGGAGTTTCTAGTTGTGAAGTTTCTAGTTGTGGAGTTTCTAGTTTTGGAGTTTCTAGTTGTGGAGTTTCTAGTTGTAGAGTCTCCTGTTGCGGAGTTTCTAGTTGTGGAGTTTCTAGTTGGGGAGTTTCTAGTTGTGGAGTTTCTTGTTGTGGAGTCTTAAGTTGTGGAGTTTAAACGTGCGGAGTTTCAAGCTGTGGAGTCTATAGTTGTGGAGTTTCTAGTTGTAGATTTTCTAGTTGTGGAGTATCTAACTGTGGATTTTTCATTTGTGGAGTTTATAGTTGTGGAGTTGCGGAGTCTCTAGTTGCGGAGTTTCTAGTTGCAGAGTCTCTAGTTATGGAGTTTCAAGTTGTGGAGTCTCTAGATGTGGAGTTTCTAGTTGTCGAGTTTCCAGTTGTGGGGTATCTAGTAGTGGAGTTTCTAGTTGTGGAGTCTCTAGTTGTGTAGTTTCTAGCTGCGGAGTTTCTAGTTGCAGAGTTTCTAGTTGCAGAGTCTCTAATTGTGGAGTTTCTAGTTGCGGAGTTTCTAGTTGCGGAGTATCTAGTTGTGGAACTTGCAGTTGTGGAGTTTCTAGTTGTGGAATTGCAGAGTCTCTGGTTGTGGAGTTTCTAGTTGTGGAGTCTCTAGTTGCGGAGTTTCTAGTTGTGGAGTTTCTAGTTGTGGAGTTTCTGGTTGTGGAGTTTCTTGTTGTGGAGTTTCTGGTTGTGGAGTTTCTAGTTGTGGAGTGTCTAGTTGTGGAGTTTCCAGTTGTGGAGTTTCGAGTTGTGGACTTTTTAGTTGTGGAGTTTCTAGTTGTGGAGTTTCTAGTTGTGGAGTTTCCAGTTCTGGAGTTTTTAGTTGTGGACTTTCTAGACATGAAATTTCTTGTAGCCGAGTCTTTTTTTGTAGAGTTTGTAGTTGTGGAGTTTCTAGTTGTGAAGTTTCCAGTTGTGGAGTTTCTAGTTGTTGAGTTTCTAGTTGAGAAGTCTCTAGTTTTGCAGTTTTTAGTTGTGGAGTTTCTAGATATAGGATTTCTAGTTGCCGAGTCTGTATTTGTGGAGTTTGTAGTTGTGGAGTTTCTAGTTGTGGAGTTTCTAGTTGGTGAGTCTCTAGTTGCGAAGTTTCTAGTTGTGGAGTTTCTAGTTGTGGAGTTTCTGGTTGTGGAGTTTCTAGTTGTGGAGTTTCCAGTTGCGGAGTTTCTAGTTGCGGAGTTTCTAGTTGCGGAGTTTTTAATAGCGGAGTTTCTAGTTGTGGAGTTTCAAGTTGCGGAGTCTCAAGTTGTGGAGTTTCCAGTTGTGGAGATTCTAGTTGTGGAGTTTCTAGTTGTGGAGTTTCTAGTTGTGGAGTCTCTAGTTGTAGAGTTTCTAGTTGTGGAGTTTCTAGTTGTGAAGTTTCAAGTTGTGGAGTTTCTAGTTGCGGCATCTCAAGTTGTGGAGTTTCTAGTTGTGGAGTGTCTAGTTGTGGAGTTTCCAGTTGTGTAGTTCTAGTAGAGTTTCGAATTTTGAAGTTTCTAGTTGTTGAGTTTCTTGTTTGAAGTCGCTAGTTAGATTCTCTAGTTGTGGAGTCTCTAGTTTTGGAGTTTCTAGTTGAAGAGTTTTTAGTTGTGGAGTGTCTAGTTGTGGAGTTTCCAGTTGTGGTGTTTCGAGTTGTGGAGTTTCGAGTTTTGGAGTTTCTAGTTGTGGAGTTTTGAGTTGTGGAGTTTCTAGTTGCGGAGTTCCTAGTTGCAGAGTCTCTGGTTGTGGAGTTTTCAGTTGTGGAGTTTCTAGTTGTGGAGTTTCCAGTTTTGGAGTTTTTATTTGTGGAGTTTCTAGTCGTGGAGTTTCTAGTTGTGGAGTCTCTAGTTGTGTAGTTTCTAGCTGCGAAGTTTCGAGTTGCGGAGTTTCTAGTTGCATTCTCTGGTTGTGGAGTTTCTAGTTGCGGAGTTTCTAGTTGCGGAGTATCTAGTTGTTGAGCTTGCAGTTGTGGAGTTTCTAGTTGTGGAATTGCAGAGTCTCTGGTTGTGGAGTTTCTAGTTGTGAAGTTTCTAGTTGTGGAGTCTCTAGTTGCGGAGTCTCTAGTTGTGAAGTTTCTAGTTGTGGAGTTTCTAGTTGTGGAGTTTCTGGTTGTGGAGTTTCTAGTTGTGGAGTGTCTAGTTGTGGAGTTTCCAGTTGTGGAGTTTCGAGTTGTGGAGTTTCTAGTTGTGGAGTTTCTAGTGTTGGAGTTTCTAGTTGCGGTGTTTCCAGTTCTGGAGTTTTAGTTGTGGACTTTTTAGACATGAAATTTCTTGTAGCCGAGTCTTTATTTGTAGAGTTTGTAGTTGTGGAGTTTCTAGTTGTGAAGTTTCCAGTTGTGGAGTTTCTAGTTGTTGAGTTTCAAGTTGTGGAGTTTCCAGTTGTGGAGTCTCTAGTTGCGGAGTTTCTAGTTGTGAAGATTCTAGTTGTGGAGTTTCTAGTTTGGAGTTTCTAGTTTTGGAGTTTCTAGTTGTGGAGTTTCTAGTTGTAGAGTCTCCTGTTGCGGAGTTTCTAGTTGCGGAGTTTCTAGTTGGGGAGTTTCTAGTTGTGGAGTTTCTTGTTGTGGAGTCTTAAGTTGTGGAGTTTAAACGTGTGGAGTTTCAAGCTGTGGAGTCTATAGTTGTGGAGTTTCTAGTTGTAGATTTTCTAGTTGTGGAGTATCTAGTTGTGGATTTTTCATTTGTGGAGTTTATAGTTGTGGAGTTGCGGAGTCTCTAGTTGCGGAGTTTCTAGTTGCAGAGTCTTTAGTTATGGAGTTTCAAGTTGTGGAGTCTCTAGATGTGGAGTTTCTAGTTGTCGAGTTTCCAGTTGTGGGGTATCTAGTAGTGGAGTTTCGAGTTGTGGAGTTTCTAGTTGCGGAGTTTCTAGTTGTGGAGTTTCTAGTTGTGGAGTTTCTAGTTGTGAAGTTTCAAGTTGTGGAGTTTCTAGTTGCGGCGTCTCAAGTTGTGGAGTTTCTAGTTGCGGAGTGTCTAGTTGTGGTGTTTCTAGCTCTGGAATTTCTTGTTGCGGAGTTTCTAGTTGCGGAGTTCCATAGTTGCAGAGTCTCTAGTTGTGGAGTTTCCAGTTGTGTAGTTTCTAGTAGAGTTTCGAATTTTGAAGTTTCTAGTTGTTGATTTTCTAGTTTGAAGTCTCTAGTTGTATATTCTCTAGTTGTGGAGTCTCTAGTTTTGGAGTTTCTAGTTGAAGAGTTTTTAGTTGTGGAGCGTCTAGTTGTGGAGTTTCCAGTTGTGGAGTTTCGAGCTTTGGAGTTTCTAGTTGTGGAGTTTTGAGTTGTCGAGTTTCTAGTTGTGGAGTTTCTAGTTGCGGAATCTCTAGCTGTGGATTTTCTAGTTGCGTAACTTAAATTTGTGAGGTTTCAAGTTGTGGAGTTTCTAGTTGTGGAGTTTCTAGTTGTGGAGTCTCTAGTTGTGTAGTTTCTAGCTGCGGAGTTTCTACTTGCGGAGTTTCTAGTTGCAGAGTCTCTGGTTGTGGAGTTTCTAGTTGCGGAGTCTCTAGTTGTGGAGTTTCTAGTTGTGGAGTTTCTAGTTGTGGAGTTTCTAGTTGTGGAGTTTTTAGTTGTGGAGTTTCTAGTTGAGGAGTTTCTGGTTGTGGAGTTGCTAATTGTGAAGTTTCCAGTTGTGGAGTTTTGAGTTGTGGAGTTTCTAGTTGTGGAGTCTCAAGTTGTGGAGTTTAAAGTTGTGGAGTTTCAAATTGTGGAGTCTCTAGTTGTGGAGTTTCTAGTTGCGGAGTATCTAGTTGTGGAGTTTCCAGTTGTGGAGTTTCTAGTTGTGGAGTTGCGGAGTCTCTAGTTGTGGAGTTTCTAGTTGCGGAGTGTCTAGTTGTGGAGTTTCAAGTTGTGTAGTCTAGTTGTGGAGTTTCTAGTTGTGGAGTTTCCAGTTGTGGAGTATCTAGTTGTGGAGTTTCCAGTTGTGAAGTTTCAAGTTGCGGAGTCTCAAGTTGTGGAGTTTTCAGTTGTGGAGTTTTTAGTTGTGGAGTTTCTAGTTATTGAGTTTCTAGTTGTGAAGTCTCTAGTTTTGCAGTTTGTAGTTGTGGAGTTTCTAGATATAGAATTTCTAGTTGCCGAGTCTCTATTTGTGGAGTTTTTAGTTGTGGAGTTTCTAGTTGTGGAGTCTCTAGTTGCGGAGTTTCTAGTTGTGGAGTTTCTAGTTGTGGAGTTTCTGGTTGTGGAGTTTCTAGTTGTTGAGTTTCAAGTTGTGGAGTTTCCAGTTGTTGAGGCTCTAGTTGCGGAGTTTCTAGTTGTGAAGATTCTAGTTGTGGAGTTTCTAGTTTGGAGTTTCTAGTTTTGGAGTTTCTAGTTGTGGAGTTTCTAGTTGTAGAGTCTCCTGTTGTGGAGTTTCTAGTTGCGGAGTTTCTAGTTAAGGATTTTCTAGTTGTGGAGTTTCTTGTTGTGGAGTCTTAAGTTGTGGAGTTTAAACGTGTGGAGTTTCAAGCTGTGGAGGTTATAGTTGTGGAGTTTCTAGTTGTAGATTTTCTAGTTGTGGAGTATCTAGTTGTGGATTTTTCATTTGTGGAGTTTATAGTTGTGGAGTTGCGGAGTCTCTAGTTGCGGAGTTTCTAGTTGCAGAGTCTCTAGTTATGGAGTTTCAAGTTGTGGAGTCTCTAGATGTGGAGTTTCTAGTTGTTGAGTTTCAAGTTGTGGAGTCTCTAGTTGTGTAGTTTCTAGCTGCGGAGTTTCTAGTTGTGGAGTTTCTAGTTGCAGAGTCTCTGGTTGTGGAGTTTCTAGTTTCGGAGTCTCTAGTTGTGGAGTTTCTAGTTGTGGAGTTTCTAGTTGTGGAGTTTCCAGTTGTGGAGTTTTCAGTTGTGGAGTTTCTAGTTGTGGAGTTTCCAGTTGTGGAGTTTTTATTTGTGGAGTTTCTAGTCGTGGAGTTTCTAGTTGTGGAGTCTCAAGTTGTGTAGTTTCTAGCTGCGAAGTTTCTAGTTGCCGAGTTTCTAGTTGCATTCTCTGGTTGTGGAGTTTCTAGTTGCGGAGTTTCTAGTTGCGGAGTATCTAGATGTGGAGCTTGCAGTTGTGCAGTTTCTAGTTGTGGAGTCTCTAGTTGCGGAGTCTCTAGTTGTGAAGATTCTAGTTGTGGAGTTTCTAGTTGTGGAGTTTCTGGTTGTGGAGTTTCTAGTTGTGGAGTGTCTAGTTGTGGAGTTTCCAGTTGTGGAGTTTCGAGTTGTGGACTTTCTAGTTGTGGAGTTTCTAGTTGTGGAGTTTCTAGTTGTGGAGTTTCCAGTTCTGGAGTTTTTAGTTGTGGACTTTCTAGACATGAAATTTCTTGTAGCCGAGTCTTTTTTTGTAGAGTTTGTAGTTGTGGAGTTTCTAGTTGTGAAGTTTCCAGTTGTGGAGTTTCTAGTTGTTGAGTTTCTAGTTGAGAAGTCTCTAGTTTTGCAGTTTTTAGTTGTTGAGTTTCAAGTTGTGGAGTTTCCAGTTGTGGAGTCTCTAGTTGCGGAGTTTCTAGTTGTGAAGATTCTAGTTGTGGAGTTTCTAGTTTGGAGTTTCTAGTTTTGGAGTTTCTAGTTGTGGAGTTTCTAGTTGTAGAGTCTCCTGTTGCGGAGTTTCTAGTTGCGGAGTTTCTAGTTGGGGAGTTTCTAGTTGTGGAGTTTCTTGTTGTGGAGTCTTAAGTTGTGGAGTTTAAACGTGTGGAGTTTCAAGCTGTGGAGTCTATAGTTGTGGAGTTTCTAGTTGTAGATTTTCTAGTTGTGGAGTATCTAGTTGTGGATTTTTCATTTGTGGAGTTTATAGTTGTGGAGTTGCGGAGTCTCTAGTTGCTTAGTTTCTAGTTGCAGAGTCTCTAGTTATGGAGTTTCAAGTTGTGGAGTCTCTAGATGTGGAGTTTCTAGTTGTCGAGTTTCCAGTTGTGGGGTATCTAGTAGTGGAGTTTCGAGTTGTGGAGTTTCTAGTTTCGGAGTCTCTAGTTGTGGAGTTTCTAGTTGTGGAGTTTCTAGTTGTGGAGTTTCCAGTTGTGGAGTTTTCAGTTGTGGAGTTTCTAGTTGTGGAGTTTCCAGTTGTGGAGTTTTTATTTGTGGAGTTTCTAGTCGTGGAGTTTCTAGTTGTGGAGTCTCAAGTTGTGTAGTTTCTAGCTGCGAAGTTTCTAGTTGCCGAGTTTCTAGTTGCATTCTCTGGTTGTGGAGTTTCTAGTTGCGGAGTTTCTAGTTGCGGAGTATCTAGTTGTGGAGCTTGCAGTTGTGCAGTTTCTAGTTGTGGAGTCTCTAGTTGCGGAGTCTCTAGTTGTGAAGTTTCTAGTTGTGGAGTTTCTAGTTGTGGAGTTTCTGGTTGTGGAGTTTCTAGTTGTGGAGTGTCTAGTTGTGGAGTTTCCAGTTGTGGAGTTTCGAGTTGTGGACTTTCTAGTTGTGGAGTTTCTAGTTGTGGAGTTTCCAGTTCTGGAGTTTTTAGTTGTGGACTTTCTAGACATGAAATTTCTTGTAGCCGAGTCTTTTTTTGTAGAGTTTGTAGTTGTGGAGTTTCTAGTTGTGAAGTTTCCAGTTGTGGAGTTTCTAGTTGTTGAGTTTCTAGTTGAGAAGTCTCTAGTTTGCAGTTTTTAGTTGTGGAGTTTCTAGATATAGAATTTCTAGTTGCCGAGTCTGTATTTGTGGAGTTTGTAGTTGTGGAGTTTCTAGTTGTGGAGTTTCTAGTTGGTGAGTCTCTAGTTGCGGAGTTTCTAGTTGTGGAGTTTCTAGTTGTGGAGTTTCTGGTTGTGGAGTTTCTTGTTGTGGAGTCTTAAGTTGTGGAGTTTAAACATGTGGAGTTTCAAGCTGTGGAGTCTATAGTTGTGGAGTTTCTAGTTGTAGATTTTCTAGTTGTGGAGTATCTAGTTGTGGATTTTTCATTTGTGGAGTTTATAGTTGTGGAGTTGCGGAGTCTCTAGTTGCGGAGTTTCTAGTTGCAGAGTCTCTAGTTATGGAGTTTCAAGTTGTGGAGTCTCTAGATGTGGAGTTTCTAGTTGTCGAGTTTCCAGTTGTGGGGTATCTAGTAGTGGAGTTTCGAGTTGTGGAGTTTCTAGTTGTGGAGTTTCTAGTTGCGGAGTTTCTAGTTGTGGAGTTTCTAGCTTCGTAGTTTCTAGCTGCGAATTCTCTAGTTGAGGAGTCTCTAGTTGTGGAGTTTCTAGTTGCGGCGTCTCAAGTTGTGGAGTTTCTAGTTGCGGAGTGTCTAGTTGTGGTGTTTCTAGCTCTGGAATTTCTTGTTGCGGAGTTTCTAGTTGCGGAGTTTCCAGTTGTGTAGTTTCTAGTAGAGTTTCGAATTTTGAAGCTTCTAGTTGTTGAGTTTCTAGTTTGAAGTCTATAGTTGTAGATTCTCTAGTTGTGGAGTCTCTAGTTTTGGAGTTTCTAGTTGAAGAGTTTTTAGTTGTGGAGCGTCTAGTTGTGGAGTTTCCAGTTGTGGAGTTTCGAGTTGTGGAGTTTCGAGTTTTGGAGTTTCTAGTTGTGGAGTTTTGAGTTGTGGAGTTTCTAGTTGTGGAGTTTCTAGTTGCGGAATCTCTAGCTGTGGATTTTCTAGTTGCGTAACTTAAGGTTGTGAGGTTTCAAGTTGTGGAGTTTCTAGTTGTGGAGTTTCTAGTTGTGGAGTCTCTAGTTGTGTAGTTTCTAGCTGCGGAGTTTCTAGTTGCGGAGTTTCTAGTTGCAGTCTCTGGTTGTGGAGTTTCTAGTTGCGGAGTCTCTAGTTGTGGAGTTTCTAGTTGTGGAGTGTCTAGTTGTGGAGTTTCTAGTTGTGGAGTTTTAGTTGTGGAGTTTCTAGTTGTGGAGTTTCCGGTTGTGGAGTTGCTAATTGTGAAGTTTCCAGTTGTGGAGTTTTGAGTTGTGGAGTTTCTAGTTGTGGAGTCTCAAGTTGTGGAGTTTAAAGTTGTGGAGTTTCAAATTGTGGAGTCTCTAGTTGTGGAGTTTCTAGTTGTGGAGTATGTAGTTGTGGAGTTTCCAGTTGTGGAGTTTCTAGTTGTGGAGTTGCGGAGTGTCTAGTTGTGGAGTTTCAAGTTGTGTAGTCTAGTTGTGGAGTTTCTAGTTGTGGAGTTTCCAGTTGTGGAGTATCTAGTTGTGGAGTTTCCAGTTGTGAAGTTTCAAGTTGCGGAGTCTCAAGTTGTGGAGTTTTCAGTTGTGGAGTTTTTAGTTGTGGAGTTTCTAGTTGTGGAGTTTCTAGTTGCGGAATATCTAGCTGTGGATTTTCTAGTTGCGTAACTTAAGGTTGTGAGGTTTCAAGTTGTGGAGTTTCTAGTTGTGGAGTTTATAGTTGTGGAGTTTCTAGTTGTGGAGTCTCTAGTTGTGTAGTTTCTAGCTGTGGAGTTTCTAGTTTCGGAGTCTCTAGTTGTGGAGTTTCTAGTTGTGGAGTTTCTAGTTGTGGAGTTTCCAGTTGTGGAGTTTTCAGTTGTGGAGTTTCTAGTTGTGGAGTTTCCAGTTTTGGAGTTTTTATTTGTGGAGTTTCTAGTCGTGGAGTTTCTAGTTGTGGAGTCTCTAGTTGTGTAGTTTCTAGCTGCGAAGTTTCGAGTTGCGGAGTTTCTAGTTGCATTCTCTGGTTGTGGAGTTTCTAGTTGCGGAGTTTCTAGTTGCGGAGTATCTAGTTGTTGAGCTTGCAGTTGTGGAGTTTCTAGTTGTGGAATTGCAGAGTCTCTGGTTGTGGAGTTTCTAGTTGTGAAGTTTCTAGTTGTGGAGTCTCTAGTTGCGGAGTCTCTAGTTGTGAAGTTTCTAGTTGTGGAGTTTCTAGTTGTGGAGTTTCTGGTTGTGGAGTTTCTAGTTGTGGAGTGTCTAGTTGTGGAGTTTCCAGTTGTGGAGTTTCGAGTTGTGGAGTTTCTAGTTGTGGAGTTTCTAGTGTTGGAGTTTCTAGTTGCGGTGTTTCCAGTTCTGGAGTTTTAGTTGTGGACTTTTTAGACATGAAATTTCTTGTAGCCGAGTCTTTATTTGTAGAGTTTGTAGTTGTGGAGTTTCTAGTTGTGAAGTTTCCAGTTGTGGAGTTTCTAGTTGTTGAGTTTCAAGTTGTGGAGTTTCCAGTTGTGGAGTCTCTAGTTGCGGAGTTTCTAGTTGTGAAGATTCTAGTTGTGGAGTTTCTAGTTTGGAGTTTCTAGTTTTGGAGTTTCTAGTTGTGGAGTTTCTAGTTGTAGAGTCTCCTGTTGCGGAGTTTCTAGTTGCGGAGTTTCTAGTTGGGGAGTTTCTAGTTGTGGAGTTTCTTGTTGTGGAGTCTTAAGTTGTGGAGTTTAAACGTGTGGAGTTTCAAGCTGTGGAGTCTATAGTTGTGGAGTTTCTAGTTGTAGATTTTCTAGTTGTGGAGTATCTAGTTGTGGATTTTTCATTTGTGGAGTTTATAGTTGTGGAGTTGCGGAGTCTCTAGTTGCGGAGTTTCTAGTTGCAGAGTCTTTAGTTATGGAGTTTCAAGTTGTGGAGTCTCTAGATGTGGAGTTTCTAGTTGTCGAGTTTCCAGTTGTGGGGTATCTAGTAGTGGAGTTTCGAGTTGTGGAGTTTCTAGTTGCGGAGTTTCTAGTTGTGGAGTTTCTAGTTGTGGAGTTTCTAGTTGTGAAGTTTCAAGTTGTGGAGTTTCTAGTTGCGGCGTCTCAAGTTGTGGAGTTTCTAGTTGCGGAGTGTCTAGTTGTGGTGTTTCTAGCTCTGGAATTTCTTGTTGCGGAGTTTCTAGTTGCGGAGTTCCATAGTTGCAGAGTCTCTAGTTGTGGAGTTTCCAGTTGTGTAGTTTCTAGTAGAGTTTCGAATTTTGAAGTTTCTAGTTGTTGATTTTCTAGTTTGAAGTCTCTAGTTGTATATTCTCTAGTTGTGGAGTCTCTAGTTTTGGAGTTTCTAGTTGAAGAGTTTTTAGTTGTGGAGCGTCTAGTTGTGGAGTTTCCAGTTGTGGAGTTTCGAGCTTTGGAGTTTCTAGTTGTGGAGTTTTGAGTTGTCGAGTTTCTAGTTGTGGAGTTTCTAGTTGCGGAATCTCTAGCTGTGGATTTTCTAGTTGCGTAACTTAAATTTGTGAGGTTTCAAGTTGTGGAGTTTCTAGTTGTGGAGTTTCTAGTTGTGGAGTCTCTAGTTGTGTAGTTTCTAGCAGCGGAGTTTCTACTTGCGGAGTTTCTAGTTGCAGAGTCTCTGGTTGTGGAGTTTCTAGTTGCGGAGTCTCTAGTTGTGGAGTTTCTAGTTGTGGAGTTTCTAGTTGTGGAGTTTCTAGTTGTGGAGTTTTTAGTTGTGGAGTTTCTAGTTGTGGAGTTTCTGGTTGTGGAGTTGCTAATTGTGAAGTTTCCAGTTGTGGAGTTTTGAGTTGTGGAGTTTCTAGTTGTGGAGTCTCAAGTTGTGGAGTTTAAAGTTGTGGAGTTTCAAATTGTGGAGTCTCTAGTTGTGG
This sequence comes from Rhipicephalus microplus, assembly GCF_043290135.1. NCBI lineage: Eukaryota > Metazoa > Arthropoda > Arachnida > Ixodida > Ixodidae > Rhipicephalus > Rhipicephalus microplus. The sequence continues at coordinate 19,902 of NW_027464834.1, forward strand.
AGTTTCTAGTTGCGGAGTATCTAGTTGTGGAGTTTCCAGTTGTGGAGTTTCTAGTTGTGGAGTTGCGGAGTCTCTAGTTGTGGAGTTTCTAGTTGCGGAGTGTCTAGTTGTGGAGTTTCAAGTTGTGTAGTCTAGTTGTGGAGTTTCTAGTTGTGGAGTTTCCAGTTGTGGAGTATCTAGTTGTGGAGTTTCCAGTTGTGAAGTTTCAAGTTGCGGAGTCTCAAGTTGTGGAGTTTTCAGTTGTGGAGTTTTTAGTTGTGGAGTTTCTAGTTATTGAGTTTCTAGTTGTGAAGTCTCTAGTTTTGCAGTTTGTAGTTGTGGAGTTTCTAGATATAGAATTTCTAGTTGCCGAGTCTCTATTTGTGGAGTTTTTAGTTGTGGAGTTTCTAGTTGTGGAGTCTCTAGTTGCGGAGTTTCTAGTTGTGGAGTTTCTAGTTGTGGAGTTTCTGGTTGTGGAGTTTCTAGTTGTTGAGTTTCAAGTTGTGGAGTTTCCAGTTGTTGAGTCTCTAGTTGCGGAGTTTCTAGTTGTGAAGATTCTAGTTGTGGAGTTTCTAGTTTGGAGTTTCTAGTTTTGGAGTTTCTAGTTGTGGAGTTTCTAGTTGTAGAGTCTCCTGTTGCGGAGTTTCTAGTTGCGGAGTTTGTAGTTAAGGATTTTCTAGTTGTGGAGTTTCTTGTTGTGGAGTCTTAAGTTGTGGAGTTTAAACGTGTGGAGTTTCAAGCTGTGGAGGTTATAGTTGTGGAGTTTCTAGTTGTAGATTTTCTAGTTGTGGAGTATCTAGTTGTGGATTTTTCATTTGTGGAGTTTATAGTTGTGGAGTTGCGGAGTCTCTAGTTGCGGAGTTTCTAGTTGCAGAGTCTCTAGTTATGGAGTTTCAAGTTGTGGAGTCTCTAGATGTGGAGTTTCTAGTTGTGGAGTTTCAAGTTGTGGAGTCTCTAGTTGTGTAGTTTCTAGCTGCGGAGTTTCTAGTTGTGGAGTTTCTAGTTGCAGAGTCTCTGGTTGTGGAGTTTCTAGTTTCGGAGTCTCTAGTTGTGGAGTTTCTAGTTGTGGAGTTTCTAGTTGTGGAGTTTCCAGTTGTGGAGTTTTCAGTTGTGGAGTTTCTAGTTGTGGAGTTTCCAGTTGTGGAGTTTTTATTTGTGGAGTTTCTAGTCGTGGAGTTTCTAGTTGTGGAGTCTCAAGTTGTGTAGTTTCTAGCTGCGAAGTTTCTAGTTGCCGAGTTTCTAGTTGCATTCTCTGGTTGTGGAGTTTCTAGTTGCGGAGTTTCTAGTTGCGGAGTATCTAGATGTGGAGCTTGCAGTTGTGCAGTTTCTAGTTGTGGAGTCTCTAGTTGCGGAGTCTCTAGTTGTGAAGTTTCTAGTTGTGGAGTTTCTAGTTGTGGAGTTTCTGGTTGTGGAGTTTCTAGTTGTGGAGTGTCTAGTTGTGGAGTTTCCAGTTGTGGAGTGTCGAGTTGTGGACTTTCTAGTTGTGGAGTTTCTAGTTGTGGAGTTTCTAGTTGTGGAGTTTCCAGTTCTGGAGTTTTTAGTTGTGGACTTTCTAGACATGAAATTTGTTGTAGCCGAGTCTTTTTTTGTAGAGTTTGTAGTTGTGGAGTTTCTAGTTGTGAAGTTTCCAGTTGTGGAGTTTCTAGTTGTTGAGTTTCTAGTTGAGAAGTCTCTAGTTTTGCAGTTTTTAGTTGTTGAGTTTCAAGTTGTGGAGTTTCCAGTTGTGGAGTCTCTAGTTGCGGAGTTTCTAGTTGTGAAGATTCTAGTTGTGGAGTTTCTAGTTTGGAGTTTCTAGTTTTGGAGTTTCTAGTTGTGGAGTTTCTAGTTGTAGAGTCTCCTGTTGCGGAGTTTCTAGTTGCGGAGTTTCTAGTTGGGGAGTTTCTAGTTGTGGAGTTTCTTGTTGTGGAGTCTTAAGTTGTGGAGTTTAAACGTGTGGAGTTTCAAGCTGTGGAGTCTATAGTTGTGGAGTTTCTAGTTGTAGATTTTCTAGTTGTGGAGTATCTAGTTGTGGATTTTTCATTTGTGGAGTTTATAGTTGTGGAGTTGCGGAGTCTCTAGTTGCGGAGTTTCTAGTTGCAGAGTCTCTAGTTATGGAGTTTCAAGTTGTGGAGTCTCTAGATGTGGAGTTTCTAGTTGTCGAGTTTCCAGTTGTGGGGTATCTAGTAGTGGAGTTTCGAGTTGTGGAGTTTCTAGTTTCGGAGTCTCTAGTTGTGGAGTTTCTAGTTGTGGAGTTTCTAGTTGTGGAGTTTCCAGTTGTGGAGTTTTCAGTTGTGGAGTTTCTAGTTGTGGAGTTTCCAGTTGTGGAGTTTTTATTTGTGGAGTTTCTAGTCGTGGAGTTTCTAGTTGTGGAGTCTCAAGTTGTGTAGTTTCTAGCTGCGAAGTTTCTAGTTGCCGAGTTTCTAGTTGCATTCTCTGGTTGTGGAGTTTCTAGTTGCGGAGTTTCTAGTTGCGGAGTATCTAGTTGTGGAGCTTGCAGTTGTGCAGTTTCTAGTTGTGGAGTCTCTAGTTGCGGAGTCTCTAGTTGTGAAGTTTCTAGTTGTGGAGTTTCTAGTTGTGGAGTTTCTGGTTGTGGAGTTTCTAGTTGTGGAGTGTCTAGTTGTGGAGTTTCCAGTTGTGGAGTTTCGAGTTGTGGACTTTCTAGTTGTGGAGTTTCTAGTTGTGGAGTTTCCAGTTCTGGAGTTTTTAGTTGTGGACTTTCTAGACATGAAATTTCTTGTAGCCGAGTCTTTTTTTGTAGAGTTTGTAGTTGTGGAGTTTCTAGTTGTGAAGTTTCCAGTTGTGGAGTTTCTAGTTGTTGAGTTTCTAGTTGAGAAGTCTCTAGTTTTGCAGTTTTTAGTTGTGGAGTTTCTAGATATAGAATTTCTAGTTGCCGAGTCTGTATTTGTGGAGTTTGTAGTTGTGGAGTTTCTAGTTGTGGAGTTTCTAGTTGGTGAGTCTCTAGTTGCGGAGTTTCTAGTTGTGGAGTTTCTAGTTGTGGAGTTTCTGGTTGTGGAGTTTCTTGTTGTGGAGTTTAAACGTGTGGAGTTTCAAGCTGTGGAGTCTATAGTTGTGGAGTTTCTAGTTGTAGATTTTCTAGTTGTGGAGTATCTAGTTGTGGATTTTTCATTTGTGGAGTTTATAGTTGTGGAGTTGCGGAGTCTCTAGTTGCGGAGTTTCTAGTTGCAGAGTCTCTAGTTATGGAGTTTCAAGTTGTGGAGTCTCTAGATGTGGAGTTTCTAGTTGTCGAGTTTCCAGTTGTGGGGTATCTAGTAGTGGAGTTTCGAGTTGTGGAGTTTCTAGTTGTGGAGTTTCTAGTTGCGGAGTTTCTAGTTGTGGAGTTTCTAGCTTCGTAGTTTCTAGCTGCGAATTCTCTAGTTGAGGAGTCTCTAGTTGTGGAGTTTCTAGTTGCGGCGTCTCAAGTTGTGGAGTTTCTAGTTGCGGAGTGTCTAGTTGTGGTGTTTCTAGCTCTGGAATTTCTTGTTGCGGAGTTTCTAGTTGCGGAGTTCCATAGTTGCAGAGTCTCTAGTTGTGGAGTTTCCAGTTGTGTAGTTTCTAGTAGAGTTTCGAATTTTGAAGCTTCTAGTTGTTGAGTTTCTAGTTTGAAGTCTATAGTTGTAGATTCTCTAGTTGTGGAGTCTCTAGTTTTGGAGTTTCTAGTTGAAGAGTTTTTAGTTGTGGAGCGTCTAGTTGTGGAGTTTCCAGTTGTGGAGTTTCGAGTTGTGGAGTTTCGAGTTCTGGAGTTTCTAGTTGTGGAGTTTTGAGTTGTGGAGTTTCTAGTTGTGGAGTTTCTAGTTGCGGAATCTCTAGCTGTGGATTTTCTAGTTGCGTAACTTAAGGTTGTGAGGTTTCAAGTTGTGGAGTTTCTAGTTGTGGAGTTTCTAGTTGTGGAGTCTCTAGTTGTGTAGTTTCTAGCTGCGGAGTTTCTAGTTGCGGAGTTTCTAGTTGCAGTCTCTGGTTGTGGAGTTTCTAGTTGCGCAGTCTCTAGTTGTGGAGTTTCTAGTTGTGGAGTGTCTAGTTGTGGAGTTTCTAGTTGTGGAGTTTTAGTTGTGGAGTTTCTAGTTGTGGAGTTTCCGGTTGTGGAGTTGCTAATTGTGAAGTTTCCAGTTGTGGAGTTTTGAGTTGTGGAGTTTCTAGTTGTGGAGTCTCAAGTTGTGGAGTTTAAAGTTGTGGAGTTTCAAATTGTGGAGTCTCTAGTTGTGGAGTTCCTAGTTGTGGAGTATGTAGTTGTGGAGTTTCCAGTTGTGGAGTTTCTAGTTGTGGAGTTGCGGAGTGTCTAGTTGTGGAGTTTCAAGTTGTGTAGTCTAGTTGTGGAGTTTCTAGTTGTGGAGTTTCCAGTTGTGGAGTATCTAGTTGTGGAGTTTCCAGTTGTGAAGTTTCAAGTTGCGGAGTCTCAAGTTGTGGAGTTTTCAGTTGTGGAGTTTTTAGTTGTGGAGTTTCTAGTTGTGGAGTTTCTAGTTGTGGAGTCTCTAGTTGTGTAGTTTCTAGCTGCGGAGTTTCTAGTTGTGGAGTTTCTGGTTGTGGAGTTTCTAGTTGTGGAGTGTCTAGTTGTGGAGTTTCCAGTTGTGGAGTTTCGAGTTGTGGAGTTTCTAGTTGTGGAGTTTCTAGTGTTGGAGTTTCTAGTTGCGGAGTTTCCAGTTCTGGAGTTTTTAGTTGTGGACTTTTTAGACATGAAAGTTCTTGTAGCCGAGTCTTTATTTGTAGAGTTTGTAGTTGTGGAGTTTCTAGTTGTGAAGTTTCCAGTTGTGGAGTTTCTAGTTGTTGAGTTTCAAGTTGTGGAGTTTCCAGTTGTGGAGTCTCTAGTTGCGGAGTTTCTAGTTGTGAAGATTCTAGTTGTGGAGTTTCTAGTTTGGAGTTTCTAGTTTTGGAGTTTCTAGTTGTGGAGTTTCTAGTTGTAGAGTCTCCTGTTGCGGAGTTTCTAGTTGCGGAGTTTCTAGTTGGGGAGTTTCTAGTTGTGGAGTTTCTTGTTGTGGAATTGCAGAGTCTCTGGTTGTGGAGTTTCTAGTTGTGAAGTTTCTAGTTGTGGAGTCTCTAGTTGCGGAGTCTCTAGTTGTGAAGTTTCTGGTTGTGGAGTTTCTAGTTGTGGAGTGTCTAGTTGTGGAGTTTCCAGTTGTGGAGTTTCGAGTTGTGGACTTTCTAGTTGTGGAGTTTCTAGTTGTGGAGTTTCTAGTTGTGGAGTTTCCAGTTCTGGAGTTTTAAGTTGTGGAATTTCTAGACATGAAATTTCTTGTAGCCGAGTCTTTTTTTGTAGAGTTTGTAGTTGTGGAGTTTCTAGTTGTGAAGTTTCCAGTTGTGGAGTTTCTAGTTGTTGAGTTTCTAGTTGAGAAGTCTCTAGTTTTGCAGTTTTTAGTTGTGGAGTTTCTAGATATAGAATTTCTAGTTGCCGAGTCTGTATTTGTGGAGTTTGTAGTTGTGGAGTTTCTAGTTGTGGAGTTTCTAGTTGGTGAGTCTCTAGTTGCGGAGTTTCTAGTTGTGGAGTTTCTAGTTGTGGAGTTTCTGGTTGTGGAGTTTCTTGTTGTGGAGTCTTAAGTTGTGGAGTTTAAACGTGTGGAGTTTCAAGCTGTGGAGTCTATAGTTGTGGAGTTTCTAGTTGTAGATTTTCTAGTTGTGGAGTATCTAGTTGTGGATTTTTCATTTGTGGAGTTTATAGTTGTGGAGTTGCGGAGTCTCTAGTTGCGGAGTTTCTAGTTGCAGAGTCTCTAGTTATGGAGTTTCAAGTTGTGGAGTCTCTAGATGTGGAGTTTCTAGTTGTCGAGTTTCCAGTTGTGGGGTATCTAGTAGTGGAGTTTCGAGTTGTGGAGTTTCTAGTTGTGCAGTTTCTAGTTGCGGAGTTTCTAGTTGTGCAGTTTCTAGCTTCGTAGTTTCTAGCTGCGAATTCTCTAGTTGAGGAGTCTCTAGTTGTGGAGTTTCTAGTTGCGGCGTCTCAAGTTGTGGAGTTTCTAGTTGCGGAGTGTCTAGTTGTGGTGTTTCTAGCTCTGGAATTTCTTGTTGCGGAGTTTCTAGTTGCGGAGTTCCATAGTTGCAGAGTCTCTAGTTGTGGAGTTTCCAGTTGTGTAGTTTCTAGTAGAGTTTCGAATTTTGAAGCTTCTAGTTGTTGAGTTTCTAGTTTGAAGTCTATAGTTGTAGATTCTCTAGTTGTGGAGTCTCTAGCTTTGGAGTTTCTAGTTGAAGAGTTTTTAGTTGTGGAGCGTCTAGTTGTGGAGTTTCCAGTTGTGGAGTTTCCAGTTGTGGAGTTTCGAGTTTTGGAGTTTCTAGTTGTGGAGTTTTGAGTTGTGGAGTTTCTAGTTGTGGAGTTTCTAGTTGCGGAATCTCTAGCTGTGGATTTTCTAGTTGTGTAACTTAAGGTTGTGAGGTTTCAAGTTGTGGAGTTTCTAGTTGTGGAGTCTCTAGTTGTGTAGTTTCTAGCTGCGGAGTTTCTAGTTGCGGAGTTTCTAGTTGCAGTCTCTGGTTGTGGAGTTTCTAGTTGCGGAGTCTCTAGTTGTGGAGTTTCTAGTTGTGGAGTGTCTAGTTGTGGAGTTTCTAGTTGTGGAGTTTTAGTTGTGGAGTTTCTAGTTGTGGAGTTTCTGGTTGTGGAGTTGCTAATTGTGAAGTTTCCAGTTGTGGAGTTTTGAGTTGTGGAGTTTCTAGTTGTGGAGTCTCAAGTTGTGGAGTTTAAAGTTGTGGAGTTTCAAATTGTGGAGTCTCTAGTTGTGGAGTTTGTAGTTGTGGAGTATGTAGTTGTGGAGTTTCCAGTTGTGGAGTTTCTAGTTGTGGAGTTGCGGAGTGTCTAGTTGTGGAGTTTCAAGTTGTGTAGTCTAGTTGTGGAGTTTCTAGTTGTGGAGTTTCCAGTTGTGGAGTATCTAGTTGTGGAGTTTCCAGTTGTGAAGTTTCAAGTTGCGGAGTCTCAAGTTGTGGAGTTTTCAGTTGTGGAGTTTTTAGTTGTGGAGTTTCTAGTTGTGGAGTTTCTAGTTGCGGAATATCTAGCTGTGGATTTTCTAGTTGCGTAACTTAAGGTTGTGAGGTTTCAAGTTGTGGAGTTTCTAGTTGTGGAGTTTATAGTTGTGGAGTTTCTAGTTGTGGAGTCTCTAGTTGTGTAGTTTCTAGCTGCGGAGTTTCTAGTTGTGGAGTTTCTGGTTGTGGAGTTTCTAGTTGTGGAGTGTCTAGTTGTGGAGTTTCCAGTTGTGGAGTTTCGAGTTGTGGAGTTTCTAGTTGTGGAGTTTCTAGTGTTGGAGTTTCTAGTTGCGGAGTTTCCAGTTCTGGAGTTTTTAGTTGTGGACTTTTTAGACATGAAAGTTCTTGTAGCCGAGTCTTTATTTGTAGAGTTTGTAGTTGTGGAGTTTCTAGTTGTGAAGTTTCCAGTTGTGGAGTTTCTAGTTGTTGAGTTTCAAGTTGTGGAGTTTCCAGTTGTGGAGTCTCTAGTTGCGGAGTTTCTAGTTGTGAAGATTCTAGTTGTGGAGTTTCTAGTTTGGAGTTTCTAGTTTTGGAGTTTCTAGTGGTGGAGTTTCTAGTTGTAGAGTCTCCTGTTGCGGAGTTTCTAGTTGCGGAGTTTCTAGTTGGGGAGTTTCTAGTTGTGGAGTTTCTTGTTGTGGAATTGCAGAGTCTCTGGTTGTGGAGTTTCTAGTTGTGAAGTTTCTAGTTGTGGAGTCTCTAGTTGTGGAGTGTCTAGTTGTGGAGTTTCCAGTTGTGGAGTTTCGAGTTGTGGAGTTTCTAGTTGTGGAGTTTCTAGTGTTGGAGTTTCTAGTTGCGGAGTTTCCAGTTCTGGAGTTTTTAGTTGTGGACTTTTTAGACATGAAAGTTCTTGTAGCCGAGTCTTTATTTGTAGAGTTTGTAGTTGTGGAGTTTCTAGTTGTGAAGTTTCCAGTTGTGGAGTTTCTAGTTGTTGAGTTTCAAGTTGTGGAGTTTCCAGTTGTGAAGTCTCTAGTTGCGGAGTTTCTAGTTGTGAAGATTCTAGTTGTGGAGTTTCTAGTTTGGAGTTTCTAGTTTTGCAGTTTCTAGTTGTGGAGTTTCTAGATATGAAATTTCTAGTTGCCGAGTCTGTATTTGTGGAGTTTGTAGTTGTGGAGTTTCTAGTTGTGGAGTCTCTAGTTGCGGAGTTTCTAGTTGTGGAGTTTCTAGTTGTGGAGTTTCTGGTTGTGGAGTTTCTAGTTGTGGAGTTTCAAGTTGTGCAGTTTCCAGTTGTGGAGTCTCTAGTTGCGGAGTTTCTAGTTGTGAAGTTTCTAGTTGTGGAGTTTCTAGTTTTGGAGTTTCTAGTTGTGGAGTTTCTAGTTGTAGAGTCTCCTGTTGCGGAGTTTCTAGTTGCGGAGTTTCTAGTTGCGGAGTTTCTAGTTGGGGAGTTTCTAGTTGTGGAGTTTCTTGTTGTGGAGTCTTAAGTTGTGGAGTTTAAACGTGTGGAGTTTCAAGCTGTGGAGTCTATAGTTGTGGAGTTTCTAGTTGCAGATTTTCTAGTTGTGGAGTATCTAGTTGTGGATTTTTCATTTGTGGAGTTTATAGTTGTGGAGTTGCGGAGTCTCTAGTTGCGGAGTTTCTAGTTGTGGAGTTTCTAGTTGTCGAGTTTCAAGTTGCGGAGTCTCATGCTGTGGAGTTTCTAGTTGTTGAGTTTTTAGTTGTTGAGTATTTAGTAGTGGAGCTTCGAGTTGTGGAGTTTCTAGTTGTGAAGTTTCTAGTTGCGGAGTTTCTAGTTGTGGAGTTTCTAGTGGCGGAGTTTCTAGTTGTGGAGTTTCAAGTTGCGCAGTCTCATGCTGTGGAGTTTCTAGTTGTTGAGTTTTTAGTTGTTGAGTTTCTAGTTGTTGAGTTTCTAGTTTGAAGTCTCTAGTTGTAGATTGTCTAGTTGTGGAGTCTCTAGTTTAGGAGTTTCTAGTTGAAGAGTTTTTAGTTGTGGAGTGTCTAGTTGTGGAGTTTCTAGTCGTGGAGTTTCTAGTTGTGGAGTCTCTAGTTGTGTAGTTTCTAGCTGCGGAGTTTCTAGTTGCGGAGTTTCTAGTTGCAGAGTCTCTAATTGTGGAGTTTCTAGTTGCGGAGTTTCTAGTTGCGGAGTATCTAGTTGTGGAACTTGCAGTTGTGGAGTTTCTAGTTGTGGAATTGCAGAGTCTCTGGTTGTGGAGTATCTAGTTGTGGAGTTTGTAGTTGTGGAGTATCTAGTTGCGGAGTCTCTAGTTGTGAAGTTTCTAGTTGTGGAGTTTCTAGTTGTGGAGTTTCTGGTTGTGGAGTTTCTAGTTTTGGAGTGTCTAGTTGTGGAGTTTCCAGTTGTGGAGTTTCGAGTTGTGGACTTTCTAGTTGTGGAGTTTTTAGTTGTGGAGTTTCTAGTTGTGGAGTTTCCAGTTCTGGAGTTTTTAGTTGTGGACTTTCTAGACATGAAATTTTTAGTAGCCGAGTCTTTTTTTGTAGAGTTTGTAGTTGTGGAGTTTCTAGTTGTGAAGTTTCCAGTTGTGGAGTTTCTAGTTCTTGAGTTTCTAGTTGAGAAGTCTCTAGTTTTGCAGTTTTTAGTTGTGGAGTTTCTAGATATAGAATTTCTAGTTGCCGAGTCTGTATTTGTGGAGTTTGTAGTTGTGGAGTTTCTAGTTGTGGAGTTTCTAGTTGGTGAGTCTCTAGTTGCGGAGTTTCTAGTTGTGGAGTTTCTAGTTGTGGAGTTTCTGGTTGTGGAGTTTCTAGTTGTGGAGTTTCCAGTTGCGGAGTTTCTAGTTGCGGAGTTTCTAGTTGCGGAGTTTTTAATAGCGGAGTTTCTAGTTGTGGAGTTTCTAGTTGTGGAGTTTCTAGTTGTGGAGTTTCTAGTTGTGGAGTCTCTAGTTGTAGAGTTTCTAGTTGTGGAGTTTCTAGTTGTGAAGTTTCAAGTTGTGGAGTTTCTAGTTGCGGCATCTCAAGTTGTGGAGTTTCTAGTTGTGGAGTGTCTAGTTGTGGAGTTTCCAGTTGTGTAGTTCTAGTAGAGTTTCGAATTTTGAAGTTTCTAGTTGTTGAGTTTCTAGTTTGAAGTCGCTAGTTGTAGATTCTCTAGTTGTGGAGTCTCTAGTTTTGGAGTTTCTAGTTGAAGAGTTTTTAGTTGTGGAGTGTTGGTTGTGGAGTTTCCAGTTGTGGTGTTTCGAGTTTTAGAGTTTCTAGTTGTGGAGTTTTGAGTTGTGGAGTTTCTAGGTGTGGAGTTTCTAGTTGCGGAATATCTAGCTGTGGATTTTCTAGTTGCGTAACTTAAGGTTGTGAGGTTTCAAGTTGTGGAGTTTCTAGTTGTGGAGTTTCTAGTTGTGGAGTTTCAAGTTGTGGAGTCTCTAGTTGTGTAGTTTCTAGCTGCGGAGTTTCTAGTTGCGGAGTTTCTAGTTGCAGAGTCTCTAGTTTCGGAGTTTCTAGTTGTGGAGTTTCTAGTTGTGCAGTTTCTAGTTGTGGAGTTTCCAGTTGTGGAGTTTTCAGTTGTGAAGTTTCTAGTTGTGGAGTTTCCAGTTGTGGAGTTTTTATTTGTGGAGTTTCTAGTCGTGGAGTTTCTAGTTGTGGAGTCTCTAGTTGTGTAGTTTCTAGCTGCGAAGTTTCTAGTTGCGGAGTTTCTAGTTGCATTCTCTGGTTGTGGAGTTTCTAGTTGCGGAGTTTCTAGTTGCGGAGTATCTAGTTGTGGAGCTTGCAGTTGTGGAGTTTCTAGTTGTGGAATTGCAGAGTCTCTGGTTGTGGAGTTTCTAGTTGTTGAGTTTTTAGTTGTTGAGTTTCTAGTTGTTGAGTTTCTAGTTTGAAGTCTCTAGTTGTAGATTGTCTAGTTGTGGAGTCTCTAGTTTAGGAGTTTCTAGTTGAAGAGTTTTTAGTTGTGGAGTGTCTAGTTGTGGAGTTTCTAGTCGTGGAGTTTCTAGTTGTGGAGTCTCTAGTTGTGTAGTTTCTAGCTGCGGAGTTTCTAGTTGCGGAGTTTCTAGTTGCAGAGTCTCTAATTGTGGAGTTTCTAGTTGCGGAGTTTCTAGTTGCGGAGTATCTAGTTGTGGAACTTGCAGTTGTGGAGTTTCTAGTTGTGGAATTGCAGAGTCTCTGGTTGTGGAGTATCTAGTTGTGGAGTTTGTAGTTGTGGAGTATCTAGTTGCGGAGTCTCTAGTTGTGAAGTTTCTAGTTGTGGAGTTTCTAGTTGTGGAGTTTCTGGTTGTGGAGTTTCTAGTTTTGGAGTGTCTAGTTGTGGAGTTTCCAGTTGTGGAGTTTCGAGTTGTGGACTTTCTAGTTGTGGAGTTTTTAGTTGTGGAGTTTCTAGTTGTGGAGTTTCCAGTTCTGGAGTTTTTAGTTGTGGACTTTCTAGACATGAAATTTTTAGTAGCCGAGTCTTTTTTTGTAGAGTTTGTAGTTGTGGAGTTTCTAGTTGTGAAGTTTCCAGTTGTGGAGTTTCTAGTTCTTGAGTTTCTAGTTGAGAAGTCTCTAGTTTTGCAGTTTTTAGTTGTGGAGTTTCTAGATATAGAATTTCTAGTTGCCGAGTCTGTATTTGTGGAGTTTGTAGTTGTGGAGTTTCTAGTTGTGGAGTTTCTAGTTGGTGAGTCTCTAGTTGCGGAGTTTCTAGTTGTGGAGTTTCTAGTTGTGGAGTTTCTGGTTGTGGAGTTTCTAGTTGTGGAGTTTCCAGTTGCGGAGTTTCTAGTTGCGGAGTTTCTAGTTGCGGAGTTTTTAATAGCGGAGTTTCTAGTTGTGGAGTTTCTAGTTGTGGAGTTTCTAGTTGTGGAGTTTCTAGTTGTGGAGTCTCTAGTTGTAGAGTTTCTAGTTGTGGAGTTTCTAGTTGTGAAGTTTCAAGTTGTGGAGTTTCTAGTTGCGGCATCTCAAGTTGTGGAGTTTCTAGTTGTGGAGTGTCTAGTTGTGGAGTTTCCAGTTGTGTAGTTCTAGTAGAGTTTCGAATTTTGAAGTTTCTAGTTGTTGAGTTTCTAGTTTGAAGTCGCTAGTTGTAGATTCTCTAGTTGTGGAGTCTCTAGTTTTGGAGTTTCTAGTTGAAGAGTTTTTAGTTGTGGAGTGTTGGTTGTGGAGTTTCCAGTTGTGGTGTTTCGAGTTTTAGAGTTTCTAGTTGTGGAGTTTTGAGTTGTGGAGTTTCTAGGTGTGGAGTTTCTAGTTGCGGAATATCTAGCTGTGGATTTTCTAGTTGCGTAACTTAAGGTTGTGAGGTTTCAAGTTGTGGAGTTTCTAGTTGTGGAGTTTCTAGTTGTGGAGTTTCAAGTTGTGGAGTCTCTAGTTGTGTAGTTTCTAGCTGCGGAGTTTCTAGTTGCGGAGTTTCTAGTTGCAGAGTCTCTAGTTTCGGAGTTTCTAGTTGTGGAGTTTCTAGTTGTGCAGTTTCTAGTTGTGGAGTTTCCAGTTGTGGAGTTTTCAGTTGTGAAGTTTCTAGTTGTGGAGTTTCCAGTTGTGGAGTTTTTATTTGTGGAGTTTCTAGTCGTGGAGTTTCTAGTTGTGGAGTCTCTAGTTGTGTAGTTTCTAGCTGCGAAGTTTCTAGTTGCGGAGTTTCTAGTTGCATTCTCTGGTTGTGGAGTTTCTAGTTGCGGAGTTTCTAGTTGCGGAGTATCTAGTTGTGGAGCTTGCAGTTGTGGAGTTTCTAGTTGTGGAATTGCAGAGTCTCTGGTTGTGGAGTTTCTAGTTGTGAAGTTTCTAGTTGTGGAGTCTCTAGTTGCGGAGTCTCTAGTTGTGAAGTTTCTAGTTGTGGAGTTTCTAGTTGTGGAGTTTCTGGTTGTGGAGTATCTAGTTGTGGAGTGTCTAGTTGTGGAGTTTCCAGTTGTGGAGTTTCGAGTTGTGGAGTTTCTAGTTGTGGAGTTTCTAGTGTTGGAGTTTCTAGTTGCGGAGTTTCCAGTTCTGGAGTTTTTAGTTGTGGACTTTTTAGACATGAAATTTCTTGTAGCCGAGTCTTTATTTGTAGAGTTTGTAGTTGTGGAGTTTCTAGTTGTGAAGTTTCCAGTTGTGGAGTTTCTAATTGTTGAGTTTCAAGTTGTGGAGGTTCCAGTTGTGGAGTCTCTAGTTGCGGAGTTTCTAGTTGTGAAGATTCTAGTTGTGGAGTTTCTAGTTTGGAGTTTCTAGTTTTGGAGTTTCTAGTTGTGGAGTTTCTAGTTGTAGAGTCTCCTGTTGCGGAGTTTCTAGTTGCGGAGTTTCTAGTTGGGGAGTTTCTAGTTGTGGAGTTTCTTGTTGTGGAGTCTTAAGTTGTGGAGTTTAAACGTGTGGAGGTTCAAGCTGTGGAGTCTATAGTTGTGGAGTTTCTAGTTGTAGATTTTCTAGTTGTGGAGTATCTAGTTGTGGATTTTTCATTTGTGGAGTTTATAGTTGTGGAGTTGCGGAGTCTCTAGTTGCGGAGTTTCTAGTTGCAGAGTCTCTAGTTATGGAGTTTCAAGTTGTGGAGTCTCTAGATGTGGAGTTTCTAGTTGTCGAGTTTCCAGTTGTGGGGTATCTAGTAGTGGAGTTTCAAGTTGTGGAGTCTCTAGTTGCGGAGTCTCTAGTTGTGGAGTTTCGAGTTGTGGAGTTTCTAGTTGTGGAGTTGCGAAGTCTCTAGTTGTGGAGTTTCAAGTTGTGGAGTCTCTAGATGTGGAGTTTCTAGTTGTCGAGTTTCCAGTTGTGGGGTATCTAGTAGTGGAGTTTCTAGTTGTAGAGTCTCCTGTTGCGGAGTTTCTAGTTGCGGAGTTTCTAGTTGCGGAGTTTCTAGTTGGGGAGTTTCTAGTTGTGGAGTTTCTTGTTGTGGAGTCTTAAGTTGTGGAGTTTAAACGTGTGGAGTTTCAAGCTGTGGAGTCTATAGTTGTGGAGTTTCTAGTTGTAGATTTTCTAGTTGTGGAGTATCTAGTTGTGGATTTTTCATTTGTGGAGTTTATAGTTGTGGAGTTGCGGAGTCTCTAGTTGCGGAGTTTCTAGTTGTGGAGTTTCTAGTTGTCGAGTTTCAAGTTGCGGAGTCTCATGCTGTGGAGTTTCTAGTTGTTGAGTTTTTAGTTGTTGAGTATCTAGTAGTGGAGCTTCGAGTTGTGGAGTTTCTAGTTGTGAAGTTTCTAGTTGCGGAGTTTCTAGTTGTGGAGTTTCTAGTGGCGGAGTTTCTAGTTGTGGAGTTTCAAGTTGCGCAGTCTCATGCTGTGGAGTTTCTAGTTGTTGAGTTTTTAGTTGTTGAGTTTCTAGTTGTTGAGTTTCTAGTTTGAAGTCTCTAGTTGTAGATTCTCTAGTTGTGGAGTCTCTAATTTAGGAGTTTCTAGTTGAAGAGTTTTTAGTTGTGGAGTGTCTAGTCGTGAAGTCTCTAGTTATGGAGTTTCAAGTTGTGGAGTCTCTAGATGTGGAGTTTCTAGTTGTCGAGTTTCCAGTTGTGGGGTATCTAGTAGTGGAGTTTCGAGTTGTGGAGTTTCTAGTTGTGGAGTTTCTAGTTGCGGAGTTTCTAGTTGTGGAGTTTCTAGTTGCGGAGTTTCTAGTTGTGGAGTTTAAAGTTGCGGAGTCTCATGCTGTGGAGTTTCTAGTTGTTGAGTTTTTAGTTGTTGAGTTTCTAGTTGTTGAGTTTCTAGTTTGAAGTCTCTAGTTGTAGATTGTCTAGTTGTGGAGTCTCTAGTTTAGGAGTTTCTAGTTGAAGAGTTTTTAGTTGTGGAGTGTCTAGTTGTGGAGTTTCTAGTCGTGGAGTTTCTAGTTGTGGAGTCTCTAGTTGTGTAGTTTCTAGCTGCGGAGTTTCTAGTTGCGGAGTTTCTAGTTGCAGAGTCTCTAATTGTGGAGTTTCTAGTTGCGGAGTTTCTAGTTGCGGAGTATCTAGTTGTGGAACTTGCAGTTGTGGAGTTTCTAGTTGTGGAATTGCAGAGTCTCTGGTTGTGGAGTATCTAGTTGTGGAGTTTGTAGTTGTGGAGTATCTAGTTGCGGAGTCTCTAGTTGTGAAGTTTCTAGTTGTGGAGTTTCTAGTTGTGGAGTTTCTGGTTGTGGAGTTTCTAGTTGTGGAGTGTCTAGTTGTGGAGTTTCCAGTTGTGGAGTTTCGAGTTGTGGACTTTCTAGTTGTGGAGTTTTTAGTTGTGGAGTTTCTAGTTGTGGAGTTTCCAGTTCTGGAGTTTTTAGTTGTGGACTTTCTAGACATGAAATTTCTTGTAGCCGAGTCTTTTTTTGTAGAGTTTGTAGTTGTGGAGTTTCTAGTTGTGAAGTTTCCAGTTGTGGAGTTTCTAGTTGTTGAGTTTCTAGTTGAGAAGTCTCTAGTTTTGCAGTTTTTAGTTGTGGAGTTTCTAGATATAGAATTTCTAGTTGCCGAGTCTGTATTTGTGGAGTTTGTAGTTGTGGAGTTTCTAGTTGTGGAGTTTCTAGTTGGTGAGTCTCTAGTTGCGGAGTTTCTAGTTGTGGAGTTTCTAGTTGTGGAGTTTCTGGTTGTGGAGTTTCTAGTTGTGGAGTTTCCAGTTGCGGAGTTTCTAGTTGCGGAGTTTCTAGTTGCGGAGTTTTTAATAGCGGAGTTTCTAGTTGTGGAGTTTCTAGTTGTGGAGTTTCTAGTTGTGGAGTTTCTAGTTGTGGAGTCTCTAGTTGTAGATTTTCTAGTTGTGGAGTTTCTAGTTGTGAAGTTTCAAGTTGTGGAGTTTCTAGTTGCGGCATCTCAAGTTGTGGAGTTTCTAGTTGTGGAGTGTCTAGTTGTGGAATTTCCAGTTGTGTAGTTCTAGTAGAGTTTCGAATTTTGAAGTTTCTAGTTGTTGAGTTTCTAGTTTGAAGTCGCTAGTTGTAGATTCTCTAGTTGTGGAGTCTCTAGTTTTGGAGTTTCTAGTTGAAGAGTTTTTAGTTGTGGAGTGTAGGTTGTGGAGTTTCCAGTTGTGGTGTTTCGAGTTTTAGAGTTTCTAGTTGTGGAGTTTTGAGTTGTGGAGTTTCTAGGTGTGGAGTTTCTAGTTGCGGAATATCTAGCTGTGGATTTTCTAGTTGCGTAACTTAAGGTTGTGAGGTTTCAAGTTGTGGAGTTTCTAGTTGTGGAGTTTCTAGTTGTGGAGTTTCAAGTTGTGGAGTCTCTAGTTGTGTAGTTTCTAGCTGCGGAGTTTCTAGTTGCGGAGTTTCTAGTTGCAGAGTCTCTAGTTTCGGAGTTTCTAGTTGTGGAGTTTCTAGTTGTGCAGTTTCTAGTTGTGGAGTTTCCAGTTGTGGAGTTTTCAGTTGTGAAGTTTCTAGTTGTGGAGTTTCCAGTTGTGGAGTTTTATTTGTGGAGTTTCTAGTCGTGGAGTTTCTAGTTGTGGAGTCTCTAGTTGTGTAGTTTCTAGCTGCGAAGTTTCTAGTTGCGGAGTTTCTAGTTGCATTCTCTGGTTGTGGAGTTTCTAGTTGCGGAGTTTCTAGTTGCGGAGTATGTAGTTGTGGAGCTTGCAGTTGTGGAGTTTCTAGTTGTGGAGTTTCTAGTGTTGGAGTTTCTAGTTGCGGAGTTTCCAGTTCTGGAGTTTTTAGTTGTGGACTTTTTAGACATGAAATTTCTTGTAGCCGAGTCTTTATTTGTAGAGTTTGTAGTTGTGGAGTTTCTAGTTGTGAAGTTTCCAGTTGTGGAGTTTCTAATTGTTGAGTTTCAAGTTGTGGAGGTTCCAGTTGTGGAGTCTCTAGTTGCGGAGTTTCTAGTTGTGAAGATTCTAGTTGTGGAGTTTCTAGTTTGGAGTTTCTAGTTTTGGAGTTTCTAGTTGTGGAGTTTCTAGTTGTAGAGTCTCCTGTTGCGGAGTTTCTAGTTGCGGAGTTTCTAGTTGGGGAGTTTCTAGTTGTGGAGTTTCTTGTTGTGGAGTCTTAAGTTGTGGAGTTTAAACGTGTGGAGTTTCAAGCTGTGGAGTCTATAGTTGTGGAGTTTCTAGTTGTAGATTTTCTAGTTGTGGAGTATCTAGTTGTGGATTTTTCATTTGTGGAGTTTATAGTTGTGGAGTTGCGGAGTCTCTAGTTGCGGAGTTTCTAGTTGCAGAGTCTCTAGTTATAGAGTTTCAAGTTGTGGAGTCTCTAGATGTGGAGTTTCTAGTTGTCGAGTTTCCAGTTGTGGGGTATCTAGTAGTGGAGTTTCGAGTTGTGGAGTTTCTAGTTGTGGAGTTTCTAGTTGCGGAGTTTCTAGTTGTGGAGTTTCTAGCTGCGGAGTTTCTAGCTGCGAATTCTCTAGTTGAGGAGTCTCTAGTTGTAGAGTTTCTAGTTGTGGAGTTTCTAGTTGCGGCGTCTCAAGTTGTGGAGTTTCTAGTTTCGGAGTGTCTAGTTGTGGTGTTTCTAGCTCTGGAATTTCTTGTTGCGGAGTTTCTAGTTGCGGAGTTCCAGTGTTGCAGAGTCTCTAGTTGTGGAGTTTCCAGTTGTGTAGTTTCTAGTAGAGTTTCGAATTTTGAAGTTTCTAGTTGTTGATTTTCTAGTTTGAAGTCTCTAGTTGTAGATTCTCTAGTTGTGGAGTCTCTAGTTTTGGAGTTTCTAGTTGAAGAGTTTTTAGTTGTGGAGCGTCTAGTTGTGGAGTTTCCAGTTGTGGAGTTTCGAGTTGTGGAGTTTCGAGTTTTGGAGTTTCTAGTTGTGGAGTTTTGAGTTGTGGAGTTTCTAGTTGTGGAGTTTCTAGTTGCGGAATCTCTAGCTGTGGATTTTCTAGTTGCGTAACTTAAGGTTGTGAGGTTTCAAGTTGTGGAGTTTCTAGTTGTGGAGTTTCTAGTTGTGGAGTCTCTAGTTGTGGAGTTTCCAGCTGCGGAGTTTCTACTTGTGGAGTTTCTAGTTGCAGAGTCTCTGGTTGTGGAGTTTCTAGTTGCGGAGTCTCTAGTTGTGGAGTTTCTAGTTGTGGAGTTTCTAGTTGTGGAGTTTTTAGTTGTGGAGTTTCTAGTTGTGGAGTTTCTGGTTGTGGAGTTGCTAATTGTGAAGTTTCAAGTTGTGGAGTTTTGAGTTGTGGAGTTTCTAGTTGTGGAGTTTCCAGTTGTGGAGTTTCTAGTTGTGGAGTTGCGGAGTCTCTAGTTGTGGAGTTTCTAGTTGCGGAGTGTCTAGTTGTGGAGTTTCAAGTTGTGTAGTCTAGTTGTGGAGTTTCTAGTTGTGGAGTTTCCAGTTGTGGAGTATCTAGTTGTGGAGTTTCCAGTTGTGAAGTTTCAAGTTGCGGAGTCTCAAGTTGTGGAGTTGCCAGTTGTGGAGTTTTTAGTTGTGGAGTTTCTAGTTATTGAGTTTCTAGTTGTGAAGTCTCTAGTTTTGCAGTTTCTAGATGTGGAGTTTCTAGATATAGAATTTCTAGTTGCCGAGTATCTATTTGTGGAGTTTGTAGTTGTGGAGTTCCTAGTTGTGGAGTCTCTAGTTGCGGAGTTTCTAGTTGTGGAGTCTCTGGTTGTGGAGTTTCTGGTTGTGGAGTTTCTAGTTGTTCAGTTTCAAGTTGTGGAGTTTCCAGTTGTGGAGTCTCTAGTTGCGGAGTTTCTAGTTGTGAAGATTCTAGTTGTGGAGTTTCTAGTTTGAAGTTTCTAGTTTTGGAGTTTCTAGTTGTGGAGTTTCTAGTTGTAGAGTCTCCTGTTGCGGAGTTTCTAGTTGCGGAGTTTCTAGTTGGGGAGTTTCTAGTTGTGGAGTTTCTTGTTGTGGAGTCTTAAGTTGCGGAGTTTAAACGTGTGGAGTTTCAAGCTGTGGAGTCTATAGTTGTGGAGTTTCTAGTTGTACATTTTCTAGTTGTGGAGTATCTAGTTGTGGATTTTTCATTTGTGGAGTTTATAGTTGTGGAGTTGCGGAGTCTCTAGTTGCGGAGTTTCTAGTTTCAGAGTCTCTAGTTATGGAGTTTCAAGTTGTGGAGTCTCTAGATGTGGAGTTTCTAGTTGTCGAGTTTCCAGTTGTGGGGTATCTAGTAGTGGAGTTTCGAGTTGTGGAGTTTCTAGTTGTGGAGTTTCTAGTTGCGGAGTTTCTAGTTGTGGAGTTTCTAGCTGCGGAGTTTCTAGCTGCGAATTCTCTAGTTGAGGAGTCTCTAGTTGTAGAGTTTCTAGTTGTGGAGTTTCTAGTTGCGGCGTCTCAAGTTGTGGAGTTTCTAGTTTCGGAGTGTCTAGTTGTGGTGTTTCTAGCTCTGGAATTTCTTGTTGCGGAGTTTCTAGTTGCGGAGTTCCAGTGTTGCAGAGTCTCTAGTTGTGGAGTTTCCAGTTGTGTAGTTTCTAGTAGAGTTTCGAATTTTGAAGTTTCTAGTTGTTGATTTTCTAGTTTGAAGTCTCTAGTTGTAGATTCTCTAGTTGTGGAGTCTCTAGTTTTGGAGTTTCTAGTTGAAGAGTTTTTAGTTGTGGAGCGTCTAGTTGTGGAGTTTCCAGTTGTGGAGTTTCGAGTTGTGGAGTTTCGAGTTTTGGAGTTTCTAGTTGTGGAGTTTTGAGTTGTGGAGTTTCTAGTTGTGGAGTTTCTAGTTGCGGAATCTCTAGCTGTGGATTTTCTAGTTGCGTAACTTAAGGTTGTGAGGTTTCAAGTTGTGGAGTTTCTAGTTGTGGAGTTTCTAGTTGTGGAGTCTCTAGTTGTGTAGTTTCCAGCTGCGGAGTTTCTACTTGTGGAGTTTCTAGTTGCAGAGTCTCTGGTTGTGGAGTTTCTAGTTGCGGAGTCTCTAGTTGTGGAGTTTCTAGTTGTGGAGTTTCTAGTTGTGGAGTTTCTAGTTGTGGACTTTTTAGTTGTGGAGTTTCTAGTTGTGGAGTTTCTGGTTGTGGAGTTGCTAATTGTGAAGTTTCAAGTTGTGGAGTTTTGAGTTGTGGAGTTTCTAGTTGTGGAGTTTCCAGTTGTGGAGTTTCTAGTTGTGGAGTTGCGGAGTCTCTAGTTGTGGAGTTTCTAGTTGCGGAGTGTCTAGTTGTGGAGTTTCAAGTTGTGTAGTCTAGTTGTGGAGTTTCTAGTTGTGGAGTTTCCAGTTGTGGAGTATCTAGTTGTGGAGTTTCCAGTTGTGAAGTTTCAAGTTGCGGAGTCTCAAGTTGTGGAGTTGCCAGTTGTGGAGTTTTTAGTTGTGGAGTTTCTAGTTATTGAGTTTCTAGTTGTGAAGTCTCTAGTTTGGCAGTTTCTAGATGTGGAGTTTCTAGATATAGAATTTCTAGTTGCCGAGTCTCTATTTGTGGAGTTTGTAGTTGTGGAGTTTCTAGTTGTGGAGTCTCTAGTTGCGGAGTTTCTAGTTGTGGAGTTTCTGGTTGTGGAGTTTCTGGTTGTGGAGTTTCTAGTTGTTCAGTTTCAAGTTGTGGAGTTTCCAGTTGTGGAGTCTCTAGTTGCGGAGTTTCTAGTTGTGAAGATTCTAGTTGTGGAGTTTCTAGTTTGAAGTTTCTAGTTTTGGAGTTTCTAGTTGTGGAGTTTCTAGTTGTAGAGTCTCCTGTTGCGGAGTTTCTAGTTGCGGAGTTTCTAGTTGGGGAGTTTCTAGTTGTGGAGTTTCTTGTTGTGGAGTCTTAAGTTGCGGAGTTTAAACGTGTGGAGTTTCAAGCTGTGGAGTCTATAGTTGTGGAGTTTCTAGTTGTAGATTTTCTAGTTGTGGAGTATCTAGTTGTGGATTTTTCATTTGTGGAGTTTATAGTTGTGGAGTTGCGGAGTCTCTAGTTGCGGAGTTTCTAGTTTCAGAGTCTCTAGTTATGGAGTTTCAAGTTGTGGAGTCTCTAGATGTGGAGTTTCTAGTTGTCGAGTTTCCAGTTGTGGGGTATCTAGTAGTGGAGTTTCGAGTTGTGGGGTTTCTAGTTGTGGAGTTTCTAGTTGCGGAGTCTCATGCTGTGGAGTTTCTAGTTGTTGAGTTTTTAGTTGTTGAGTTTCTAGTTGTTGAGTTTCTAGTTTGAAGTCTCTAGTTGTAGATTCTCTAGTTGTGGAGTCTCTAGTTTAGGAGTTTCTAGTTAAAGAGTTTTTAGTTGTGGAGTGTCTAGTTGTGGAGTTTCTAGTCGTGGAGTTTCTAGTTGTGGAGTCTCTACTTGTGTAGTTTCTAGCTGCGGAGTTTCTAGTTGCGGAGTTTCTAGTTGCAGAGTCTCTAATTGTGGAGTTTCTAGTTGCGGAGTTTCTAGTTGCGGAGTATTTAGTTGTGGAGCTTGCAGTTGTGGAGTTTTTAGTTGTGGAATTGCAGAGTCTCTAGTTGCGGAGTCTCTAGTTGTGAAGTTTCTAGTTGTGGAGTTTCTGGTTGTGGAGTTTCTAGTTGTGGAGTGTCTAGTTGTGGAGTTTCCAGTTGTGGAGTTTCGAGTTGTGGACTTTCTAGTTGTGGAGTTTCTAGTTGTGGAGTTTCTAGTTGTGGAGTTTCCAGTTCTGAAGTTTTTAGTTGTGGACTTTCTAGACATGAAATTTCTTGTAGCCGAGTCTTTTTTTGTAGAGTTTGTAGTTGTGGAGTTTCTAGTTGTGAAGTTTCCAGTTGTGGAGTTTCTAGTTGTTGAGTTTCTAGTTGAGAAGTCTCTAGTTTTGCAGTTTTTAGTTGTGGAGTTTCTAGATATAGAATTTCTAGTTGCCGAGTCTGTATTTGTGGAGTTTGTAGTTGTGCAGTTTCTAGTTGTGGAGTTTCTAGTTGGTGAGTCTCTAGTTGCGGAGTTTCTAGTTGTGGAGTTTCTAGTTGTGGAGTTTCTGGTTGTGAAGTTTCTAGTTGTGGAGTTTCCAGTTGCGGAGTTTCTAGTTGCGGAGTTTCTAGTTGCGGAGTTTTTAATAGCGGAGTTTCTAGTTGTGGAGTTTCAAGTTGGGGAGTCTCAAGTTGTGGAGTTTCCAGTTGTGGAGTTTCTAGTTGTGGAGTTTCTAGTTGTGGAGTTTCTAGTTCTGGAGTCTCTAGTTGTAGAGTTTCTAGTTGTGGAGTTTCTAGTTGTGAAGTTTCAAGTTGTGGAGTTTCTAGTTGCGGCATCTCAAGTTGTGGAGTTTCTAGTTGCGGAGTGTCTAGTTGTGGTGTTTCTAGCTCTGGAATTTCTTGTTGCGGAGTTTCTAGTTGCGGAGTTCCATAGTTGCAGAGTCTCTAGTTGTGGAGTTTCTAGTTGTGGAGTGTCTAGTTGTGGAGTTTCCAGTTGTGTAGTTCTAGTAGAGTTTCGAATTTTGAAGTTTCTAGTTGTTGAGTTTCTAGTTTGAAGTCGCTAGTTGTAGATTCTCTAGTTGTGGAGTCTCTAGTTTTGGAGTTTCTAGTTGAAGAGTTTTTAGTTGTGGAGTGTCTAGTTGTGGAGTTTCCAGTTGTGGTGTTTCGAGTTGTGGAGTTTCGAGTTTTGGAGTTTTTAGTTGTGAGTTTTGAGTTGTGGAGTTTCTAGGTGTGGAATTTCTAGTTGCCGAGTCTGTATTTGTGGAGTTTGTAGTTGTGGAGTTTCTAGTTGGTGAGTCTCTAGTTGCGGAGTTTCTAGTTGTGGAGTTTCTAGTTGTGGAGTTTTTTGGTTGTGGAGTTTCTAGTTGTGGATTTTCCAGTTGAGGAGTTTCTAGTTGCGTAGTTTCTAGTTGCGGAGTTTTTAATAGCGGAGTTTCTAGTTCTGGAGTTTCAAGTTTCGGAGTTTCTAGTTGTGGAGTTTCTAGTTGTGGAGTCTCTAGTTGTGGAGTTTCAAGTTGTGGAGTTTTGAGTTGTGGAGTTTCTAGTTGTGGAGTTTCTAGTTGTGGGGTTTCTAGTTGTGGAGTTTCTAGCTGCGGAGTTTCTAGTTGCAGAGTCTCTAGTTTTGGAGTTTCTAGTTGCGAATTCTCTAGTTGAGGGGTCTCTAGTTGTAGAGTTTCTAGTTGTGGAGTTTCTAGTTGTGAAGTTTCAAGTTGTGGAGTTTCTAGTTGCGGCGTCTCAAGTTGTGGAGTTTCTAGTGGCGGAGTGTCTAGTTGTGGTGTTTCTAGCTCTGGAATTTCTTGTTGCGGAGTTTCTAGTTGCGGAGTTCCATAGTTGCAGAGTCTCTAGTTGTGGAGTTTCTAGTTGTGGAGTGTCTAGTTGTGGAGTTTCCAGTTGTGTAGTTTCTAGTAGTGTTTCGAATTTTGAAGTTTCTAGTTGTTGAGTTTCTAGTTTGAAGTCTCTAGTTGTAGATTCTCTAGTTGTGGAGTCTCTAGTTTTGGAGTTTCTAGTTGAAAAGTTTTTAGTTGTGGAGTGCCTAGTTGTGGAGTTTCCAGTTGTGGAGTTCCCAGTTGTGGAGTTTCAAGTTTTGGAGTTTCTAGTTGTGGAGTTTTGAGTTGTGGAGTTTCTAGTTGTGGAGTTTCTAGTTGCGGAATATCTAGCTGTGGATTTTCTAGTTGCGTAACTTAAGGTTGTGAGGTTTCAAGTTGTGGAGTTTCTAGTTGTGGAGTTTATAGTTGTGGAGTTTCTAGTTGTGGAGTCTCTAGTTGTGTAGTTTCTAGCTGCGGAGTTTCTAGTTGCGGAGTTTCTAGTTGCAGAGTCTCTGGTTGTGGAGTTTCTAGTTGCGGAGTCTCTAGTTGTGGAGTTTCTAGTTGTGGAGTTTCTAGTTGTGGAGTTTCTGGTTGTGGAGTTTCTAATTGTGAAATTTTCAGTAGTGGAGTTTTGCGTTGTGGAGTTTCTAGTTGTGGAGTCTCAAGTTGTGGAGTTTAAAGTTGTGGAGTTTAAGTTGTGGAGTCTCTTGTTGTGGAGTTTCTAGTGGCGGAGTATCTAGTTGTGGAGTTTCCAGTTGTGGAGTTTCTAGTTGTGGGGTTGCGGAGTCTCTAGTTGTGGAGTTTCTAGTTGCGGAGTCTCTAGTTGTGGAGTTTCAAGTTGTGGAGTCTAGTTGTGGAGTTTCTAGTTGTTGAGTTTCTAGTTGTGAAGTCTCTAGTTTTGCAGTTTCTAGTTGTGGAGTTTCTAGATATGGAATTTCTAGTTGCCGAGTCTGTATTTGTGGAGTTTGTAGTTGTGGAGTTTCTAATTGTGGAGTCTCAAGTCACGGAGTTTCTAGTTGTGGAGTTTCTAGTTGTGGAGTTTCTGGTTGTGGAGTTTCTAGTTGTGGAGTTTCAAGTTGTGCAGTTTCCAGTTGTGGAGTCTCTAGTTGCGGAGTTTCTAGTTGTGAAGTTTCTAGTTGTGGAGTTTCTAGTTTTGGAGTTTCTAGTTGTGGAGTTTCTAGTTGTAGAGTCTCCTGTTGCGGAGTTTCTAGTTGCGGAGTTTCTAGTTGGGGAGTTTCTAGTTGTGGAGTTTCTAGTTGTGGAGTCTTAAGTTGTGGATTTTAAACGTGTGGAATTTCAAGCTGTGGAGTCTATAGTTGTGGAGTTTCAATTTGTGGATTTTCTAGTTGTGGAGTATCTAGTTGTGGATTTTTCAGTTGTGGAGTTTATAGTTGTGGAGTTGTGGAGTCTGTAGTTGCGGAGTTTCTAGTTGCAGAGTCTCTAGTTATGGAGTTTCAAGTTGTGGAGTCTCTAGATGTGGAGTTTCTAGTTGTCGAGTTTCCAGTTGTGGGGTATCTAGTAGTGGAGTTTCGAGTTGTGGGGTTTCTAGTTGTGGAGTTTCTAGTTGCGGAGTCTCATGCTGTGGAGTTTCTAGTTGTTGAGTTTTTAGTTGTTGAGTTTCTAGTTGTTGAGTTTCTAGTTTGAAGTCTCTAGTTGTAGATTCTCTAGTTGTGGAGTCTCTAGTTTAGGAGTTTCTAGTTAAAGAGTTTTTAGTTGTGGAGTGTCTAGTTGTGGAGTTTCTAGTCGTGGAGTTTCTAGTTGTGGAGTCTCTACTTGTGTAGTTTCTAGCTGCGGAGTTTCTAGTTGCGGAGTTTCTAGTTGCAGAGTCTCTAATTGTGGAGTTTCTAGTTGCGGAGTTTCTAGTTGCGGAGTATTTAGTTGTGGAGCTTGCAGTTGTGGAGTTTTTAGTTGTGGAATTGCAGAGTCTCTAGTTGCGGAGTCTCTAGTTGTGAAGTTTCTAGTTGTGGAGTTTCTGGTTGTGGAGTTTCTAGTTGTGGAGTGTCTAGTTGTGGAGTTTCCAGTTGTGGAGTTTCGAGTTGTGGACTTTCTAGTTGTGGAGTTTCTAGTTGTGGAGTTTCTAGTTGTGGAGTTTCCAGTTCTGAAGTTTTTAGTTGTGGACTTTCTAGACATGAAATTTCTTGTAGCCGAGTCTTTTTTTGTAGAGTTTGTAGTTGTGGAGTTTCTAGTTGTGAAGTTTCCAGTTGTGGAGTTTCTAGTTGTTGAGTTTCTAGTTGAGAAGTCTCTAGTTTTGCAGTTTTTAGTTGTGGAGTTTCTAGATATAGAATTTCTAGTTGCCGAGTCTGTATTTGTGGAGTTTGTAGTTGTGCAGTTTCTAGTTGTGGAGTTTCTAGTTGGTGAGTCTCTAGTTGCGGAGTTTCTAGTTGTGGAGTTTCTAGTTGTGGAGTTTCTGGTTGTGAAGTTTCTAGTTGTGGAGTTTCCAGTTGCGGAGTTTCTAGTTGCGGAGTTTCTAGTTGCGGAGTTTTTAATAGCGGAGTTTCTAGTTGTGGAGTTTCAAGTTGGGGAGTCTCAAGTTGTGGAGTTTCCAGTTGTGGAGTTTCTAGTTGTGGAGTTTCTAGTTGTGGAGTTTCTAGTTCTGGAGTCTCTAGTTGTAGAGTTTCTAGTTGTGGAGTTTCTAGTTGTGAAGTTTCAAGTTGTGGAGTTTCTAGTTGCGGCATCTCAAGTTGTGGAGTTTCTAGTTGCGGAGTGTCTAGTTGTGGTGTTTCTAGCTCTGGAATTTCTTGTTGCGGAGTTTCTAGTTGCGGAGTTCCATAGTTGCAGAGTCTCTAGTTGTGGAGTTTCTAGTTGTGGAGTGTCTAGTTGTGGAGTTTCCAGTTGTGTAGTTCTAGTAGAGTTTCGAATTTTGAAGTTTCTAGTTGTTGAGTTTCTAGTTTGAAGTCGCTAGTTGTAGATTCTCTAGTTGTGGAGTCTCTAGTTTTGGAGTTTCTAGTTGAAGAGTTTTTAGTTGTGGAGTGTCTAGTTGTGGAGTTTCCAGTTGTGGTGTTTCGAGTTGTGGAGTTTCGAGTTTTGGAGTTTTTAGTTGTGAGTTTTGAGTTGTGGAGTTTCTAGGTGTGGAATTTCTAGTTGCCGAGTCTGTATTTGTGGAGTTTGTAGTTGTGGAGTTTCTAGTTGGTGAGTCTCTAGTTGCGGAGTTTCTAGTTGTGGAGTTTCTAGTTGTGGAGTTTTTTGGTTGTGGAGTTTCTAGTTGTGGATTTTCCAGTTGAGGAGTTTCTAGTTGCGTAGTTTCTAGTTGCGGAGTTTTTAATAGCGGAGTTTCTAGTTCTGGAGTTTCAAGTTTCGGAGTTTCTAGTTGTGGAGTTTCTAGTTGTGGAGTCTCTAGTTGTGGAGTTTCAAGTTGTGGAGTTTTGAGTTGTGGAGTTTCTAGTTGTGGAGTTTCTAGTTGTGGGGTTTCTAGTTGTGGAGTTTCTAGCTGCGGAGTTTCTAGTTGCAGAGTCTCTAGTTTTGGAGTTTCTAGTTGCGAATTCTCTAGTTGAGGGGTCTCTAGTTGTAGAGTTTCTAGTTGTGGAGTTTCTAGTTGTGAAGTTTCAAGTTGTGGAGTTTCTAGTTGCGGCGTCTCAAGTTGTGGAGTTTCTAGTGGCGGAGTGTCTAGTTGTGGTGTTTCTAGCTCTGGAATTTCTTGTTGCGGAGTTTCTAGTTGCGGAGTTCCATAGTTGCAGAGTCTCTAGTTGTGGAGTTTCTAGTTGTGGAGTGTCTAGTTGTGGAGTTTCCAGTTGTGTAGTTTCTAGTAGTGTTTCGAATTTTGAAGTTTCTAGTTGTTGAGTTTCTAGTTTGAAGTCTCTAGTTGTAGATTCTCTAGTTGTGGAGTCTCTAGTTTTGGAGTTTCTAGTTGAAAAGTTTTTAGTTGTGGAGTGCCTAGTTGTGGAGTTTCCAGTTGTGGAGTTCCCAGTTGTGGAGTTTCAAGTTTTGGAGTTTCTAGTTGTGGAGTTTTGAGTTGTGGAGTTTCTAGTTGTGGAGTTTCTAGTTGCGGAATATCTAGCTGTGGATTTTCTAGTTGCGTAACTTAAGGTTGTGAGGTTTCAAGTTGTGGAGTTTCTAGTTGTGGAGTTTATAGTTGTGGAGTTTCTAGTTGTGGAGTCTCTAGTTGTGTAGTTTCTAGCTGCGGAGTTTCTAGTTGCGGAGTTTCTAGTTGCAGTCTCTGGTTGTGGAGTTTCTAGTTGCGGAGTCTCTAGTTGTGGAGTTTCTAGTTGTGGAGTTTCTAGTTGTGGAGTTTCTGGTTGTGGAGTTTCTAATTGTGAAATTTTCAGTAGTGGAGTTTTGCGTTGTGGAGTTTCTAGTTGTGGAGTCTCAAGTTGTGGAGTTTAAAGTTGTGGAGTTTAAGTTGTGGAGTCTCTTGTTGTGGAGTTTCTAGTGGCGGAGTATCTAGTTGTGGAGTTTCCAGTTGTGGAGTTTCTAGTTGTGGGGTTGCGGAGTCTCTAGTTGTGGAGTTTCTAGTTGCGGAGTCTCTAGTTGTGGAGTTTCAAGTTGTTGAGTCTAGTTGTGGAGTTTCTAGTTGTTGAGTTTCTAGTTGTGAAGTCTCTAGTTTTGCAGTTTCTAGTTGTGGAGTTTCTAGATATGGAATTTCTAGTTGCCGAGTCTGTATTTGTGGAGTTTGTAGTTGTGGAGTTTCTAATTGTGGAGTCTCAAGTCACGGAGTTTCTAGTTGTGGAGTTTCTAGTTGTGGAGTTTCTGGTTGTGGGGTTTCTAGTTGTGGAGTTTCAAGTTGTGCAGTTTCCAGTTGTGGAGTCTCTAGTTGCGGAGTTTCTAGTTGTGAAGTTTCTAGTTGTGGAGTTTCTAGTTTTGGAGTTTCTAGTTGTGGAGTTTCTAGTTGTAGAGTCTCCTGTTGCGGAGTTTCTAGTTGCGGAGTTTCTAGTTGGGGAGTTTCTAGTTGTGGAGTTTCTAGTTGTGGAGTCTTAAGTTGTGGATTTTAAACGTGTGGAATTTCAAGCTGTGGAGTCTATAGTTGTGGAGTTTCAATTTGTGGATTTTCTAGTTGTGGAGTATCTAGTTGTGGATTTTTCAGTTGTGGAGTTTATAGTTGTGGAGTTGTGGAGTCTGTAGTTGCGGAGTTTCTAGTTGCAGAGTCTCTAGTTGTGGAGTTTCAAGTTGTGGAGTCTCTAGATGTGGAGTTTCTAGTTGTCGAGTTTCCAGTTGTGGAGTATCTAGTAGTGGAGCTTCGAGTTGTGGAGTTTCTAGTTGTGGAGTTTCTAGTTGCGCAGTTCCTAGTTGTGGAGTTTCTAGTTGCGGAGTTTCTAGTTGTGGAGTTTCAAGTTGCGGAGTCTCATGCTGAGGAGTTTCTAGTTGTTGAGTTTTTAGTTGTGGAGTTTCTAGTTGTTGAGTTTCTAGTTTGAAGTCTCTAGTTGTAGATTCTCTAGTTGTGGAGTCTCTAGTTTAGGAGTTTCTAGTTGAAGAGTTTTTAGTTGTGGAGTGTCCTGTTGTGGAGTTTCTAGTCTTGGAGTTTCTAGTTGTGGAGTCTCTAGTTGTGTAGTTTCTAGCTGCGGAGTTTCTAGTTGCGGAGTTTCTAGTTGCAGAGTCTCTGGTTGTGGAGTTTCTAGTTGCGGAGTTTCTATTTGCGGAGTATCTAGTTGTGGAGTTTGCAGTTGTGGAGTTTCTAGTTGTGGAATTGCAGAGTCTCTGATTGTGGAGTTTCTAGTTGTGGAGTTTCTAGTTGTGGAGTCTCTAGTTGCGGAGTCTCTGGTTGTGAAGTTTCTAGTTGTGGAGTTTCTAGTTGTGGAGTTTCTGGTTGTGGAGTTTCTAGTTGTGGAGTGTCTAGTTGTGGAGTTTCCAGTTGTGGAGTTTCGAGTTGTGGAGTTTCTAGTTGTGGAGTTTCTAGTTGTGGAGTTTCTAGTTGTGGAGTTCCCAGTTGTGGAGTTTTTAGTTGTGGACTTTCTAGACATGAAATTTCTTGTAGCCGAGTCTTTATTTGTAGAGTTTATAGTTGTGGAGTTTCTAGTTGTGGAGTTTCTAGTTGTGGAGTTTCTAGTTGTTGAGTTTCTAGCTGAGAAGTCTCTAGTTTTGCAGTTTTTAGTTGTGGAGTTTCTAGATATGGAATTTCTAGTTGCCAAGTCTGTATTTGTGGAGTTTGTAGTTGTGGAGTTTCTAGTTGTGGAGTTTCTAGTTGGTGAGTCTCTAGTTGCGGAGTTTCTAGTTGTGGAGTTTCTAGTTGTGGAGTTTCTTGTTGTGGAGTTTCTAGTTCACT
Organism: Rhipicephalus microplus; assembly: GCF_043290135.1. Classification (NCBI taxonomy): domain Eukaryota; kingdom Metazoa; phylum Arthropoda; class Arachnida; order Ixodida; family Ixodidae; genus Rhipicephalus; species Rhipicephalus microplus. The sequence continues at coordinate 48,607 of NW_027464834.1, forward strand.
CACATCACTTTAATACCTTAAAGACCCCCATGTAGGAGGTATTACATAAGGGGTGGGTTACAGGTAAATGCACACAGGTTTTCAAATGGAAATGTGCGTGGTGACCTTCTCTTTAAATGTTGCTGGACACGTGATGGCTGGAACGTCACAGGGAAGGCCATTCCAGTCCACTGCTACACGGGGGAAAAAAGAGGCAGAAAAAGTAGTAGTGCGAGCATGGGGACGGGCAATTTGAAACGCCTGGGCAGTGCGGTGAGATATGCGCGTCGGTGGGACGATGTAGGGTGCTTGATTAAGAGGGCTGTGAAAGAACTTGTGTAGCAAACAAAGACTGGTAATGCGGCGGCGCACTGAAAGATTCGAAAGACCAGTTTCACGTTTAAGGGATGATATGCTTATGTTATATGAATATGAAGAATGTATAAACCTAGTGGCGCGGTTTTGCACAGACTCTAATTCATTTATCAAGTATACCTGGTGCGGGCTCCATATGGGAGCTGCATATTCTAGTTTAGTTCGGATTAAAGATTTATAGGCGATAAGTTTGATGTCAGGTGGGGCATGACGCAAATGACGCTTCAAAAAACCCAGAGTTCGGTTCGCTGATGATATGACGTTCGTGATATGCGTGTGCCATGAAAGATCACTGGATAAGGTGACGCCTAGGTATTTATAGGATTTAATTTGTTCAAGAGTAGAGTTAGCTATTACGTAAGAAAATTGCAAGAGTTATGCTGCAGTTGAAAAGAAACGAGTTTGCATTTAAAGGGGTTAAGCTCCATAAACCACAGGTCGCACCATTGCTGTACACGATGAAGGTCATTTTGAAGTGCAGTTTGATCAGAGGGGTTAGTAATTTTGCGGTATAGAACACAATCGTCGGCAAACATGCGGATATGAGAAGATACATGCATGGGTAAATCGTTAATATATATTAGAAACAGAAGGGGTCCGAGGACGGAACCTTGGGGGACTCCCGATGTTACCGAGAGGGAGCTGGAATGTTTATTTCTAATATCGACAAACTGGGAACGGTTAGCAAGAAATTCTGAAATCTATGCAAGAATTTTGGGGTGCAGATTCAACTAGGCAAGTTTTAGTAACAGGCGTTTGTGTGGTACCTTATCGAAAGCTTTAGCGAAGTCTAGAAAGATTGCATCAGTCTGGAAGTTACGGTCAAGATTAGCGTGCAAATCATGAGTAAATATAGCTAGTTGTGTTTCACAAGATAAAGATTTACGAAATCCATGCTGGGAAGAATGAAAGAAATTGTTAGCATCCAAAAAGTTTATTATGTGAGTGTATATGACGTGTTCCATGATTTTGCACGAGACGCTGGTTAGTGAAATGGGGCGGTAATTTAGGGGTGACTCTTTGTTACCTGATTTGTGGACCGGAATGACCTTTCCCACTTTCCAGTCTTCTGGCAGCATTCCTGTTTTAAGCGACAATGAAAACAGCATCGACAAATACACTGCAATAATTTGTTTAGTGTTTTTTAACAGTTTAGAGTTAATGTTGTCAACGCCAGCCGATGATGGAAGTTTAAGTCTGTCGATAAGGGACGAAATTCCAGCAACAGAAAAATCCACTGGAGTCATTATTGGTAACGTCGTAGTAGGTGGCGAGGGAAGTGGCGAATCGGCTTCTTTTGTGAACACAGAGCAGAACGCGATGTTAAAAACGTCGGCACAATCACCGTCGCTAACTTCCTCACCATATTGGTCAGTAAGCGTTATTTCACGCGGCGGTTGCGGGTTTATAACTTCCCAGAACTTTCTAGGGTTATTTGTTAGAATTTTAGGTAAGTCAATGCGATAAAACGTCTTTTTTGCTCTTCGAATTGCAGCATAATATGCGTCTTCTGCAGCATAGTACTTCTCCCATGCGCACGCAGTACCATTACGTTTCGCAGTACGAAAGAGACGTTTCTTTTTATTTTCCTGCCTTATTAAAAGTTTCGAAAACCATGGTTTATTTTGATTAGCAGGTAAGTTCATCTTTGGGATATATGTATTAGTTAACTCGAATATTTTGTCCCTAAAGACTAACCAGTTGCTGTTAAGAGATCTGGAATCGAAACTGGATTCAAACTCAGGCAGGAAATCTCGCAGTTCATTATTGATTGCTTCATAATCACCTTTGTTGTACATATGAATTGTTTTGCTGGAAATGTGGCGTGTTTTAGGGATGAAGTTTAATGTAGTATGAATGACTTTATGATCACTGATTTCACGTAAGTAGGAGATAGATTCTAAGCTTTCGAGGCTGTTTGTTAGTATAAGATCTAAAATGTTCGAAGATTCACTAGTTACACGAGTTGGTTCCGACACCAGTTGCGTAAGGTTAAAGTTCAGACAAACATCGACAAATTCTCTTGCTTCGGCATTTCCTGTAATTAGTTGTGTTTCGTTTATCCAGTCAATATTCGGGAAATTAAAGTCGCCATAGAGGAGGATATGTGCGGATGGGTGTTTATTAGTAAGCGTAGACAGCACTTCATTCAGTTCGCGGGCGAAATTTGGATCAGAGCGAGGGGGCCTGTAGCATACGCCAAGTAATACTGTTTCGGGTGGGGCACGGCACAATACCCATAATATTTCAAGTTGTGAAAGAATGTTGATAATGGAGCAAGATAGCTCTTTGCTAGTGGCGATTAGTACTCCCCCACCACGTGCGTTCTTACGGTCATGACGAAAAAGATTAAAGTGCGGCAAGTCAGCCAGAGCCTCTGTATCCGAAATGTCGTCGGTAAGCCACGTTTCGGTCAATAAAAGTATACTACTGCCAGATGATTTTAATAGATTAGACAGGGGCATGCGCTTAGGAAGAAAACTGCGGATGTTAGTATAAATTACCGAAAACGAAAGCTTAGCTTTAGTGCTTATGCGTGGCTGTTGGCGCGCTTGCCGTCGGCGTACTGATCCCTATGTTTTTTTTGACAATTCCTGCTTCGTGGTCGTAAATGTATCGCTTAGAGCCGATGTGCAAAGTTTGGAAGCGCAGCGAAAATGGCACAGATTTGCTCCTAGCGAAAGCAATGAGCTCTTTTCGGGCTATTCTAACAGGGTGTGTGAAATCTTCGCCAATGCTAAAGTTAGTACCTTTTAGTTTTGGGCCGTTTGAAAGGATAGATTCTTTAGTTTTGAAAGACGAAAATTTCACTATTATAGGCCGTTGGTTGTTATTGGTGTGCCGCCCTAGGCGGTGTGCACGCTCTATGCCTTTCGGTTCGATTGTGAGTTGAAGTCGTTCAAGGCAGTGCTGGATTATTATTTCTTCTGACTGAGTGTATGTTTCCTTAGGATTAGTGTCAGGGAGATTGTAGAATATTAGATTGTCACGCCGGGAACGGTTCTCGATGACACCGAGAACCGTTCCCGGCGTTGCAGAGTTTCTAGTTGTGGAGTTTCTAGTTGTGGAGTTTCAAGATGTGGAGTCTCTAGTTGTAGATTTTCTAGTTGTGGAGTATCTAGTTGTGGATTTTTCAATTGTGGAGTTTATAGTTGTGGAGTTGCGGAGTCTCTAGTTGCGGAGTTTCTAGTTGCAGAGTCTCTAGTTATGGAGTTTCAAGTTGTGGAGTCTCTAGATGTGGAGTTTCTAGTTGTCGAGTTTCCAGTTGTGGAGTATCTAGTAGTGGAGTTTCGAGTTGTGGAGTTTCTAGTTGTGGAGTTTCTAGTTGTGGAGTTTCTAGTTGCGGAGTTTCTAGTTGTGGAGTTTCTAGTTGCGGAGTTTCTAGTTGTGGAGTTTCAAGTTGCGGAGTCTCATGCTGTGGAGTTTCTAGTTGTTGAGTTTTTAGTTGTTGAGTTTCTAGTTGTTGAGTTTCTAGTTTGAAGTCTCTAGTTGTAGATTCTCTAGTTGTGGAGTCTCTAATTTAGGAGTTTCTAGTTGAACAGTTTTTTGTTGTGGAGTGTCTAGTTGTGGAGTTTATAGTCGTGGAGTTTTTAGTTGCAGAGTCTCTGGTTGTGGAGTTTCTAGTTGCGGAGTTTCTAGTTGCGGATTATCTAGTTGTGGAGCTTGCAGTTGTGGAGTTTCTAGTTGTGGAATTGCAGAGTCTCTGGTTGTGGAGTTTCTAGTTGTGGAGTTTCTAGTTGTGGAGTCTCTAGTTGCGGAGTCTCTAGTTGTGAAGTTTCTAGTTGTGGAGTTTTAGTTGTGGAGTTTCTGGTTGTGGAGTTTCTAGTTGTGGAGTGTCTAGTTGTGGAGTTCCCAGTTGTGGAGTTTCGAGTTGTGGAGTTTCTAGTTGTGAAGTTTCTAGTTGTGGAGTTTGTAGTTGTGGAGTTTCCAGTTCTGGAGTTTTTAGTTGTGGACTTTCTAGACATGAAATTTCTTGTAGCCGAGTCTTTATTTGTAGAGTTTGTAGTTGTGGAGTTTCTAGTTGTGATGTTTTCAGTTGTGGAGTTTCTAGTTGTTGAGTTTCTAGTTGAGAAGTCTCAAGTTTTGCAGTTTTTAGTTGTGGAGTTTCTAGATATGGAATTTCTAGTTGCCGAGTCTCTATTTGTGGAGTTTTTAGTTGTGGAGTTTCTAGTTGTGGAGTTTCTAGTTGGTGAGTCTCTAGTTGTGGAGTTTCTAGTTGCGGAGTTTATAATAGCGGAGTTTCTAGTTGTGGAGTTTCAAGTTGCGGAGTCTCAAGTTGTGGAGTTTCCAGTTGTGGAGTTTCTAGTTGTGGAGTTTCTAGTTGTGGAGTCTCTAGTTGTGGAGTTTCAAGTTGTGGAGTTTTGAGTTGTGGAGTTTCGAGTTGTGGAGTTTTGAGTTGTGGAGTTTCTAGTTGTGGGGTTTCTAGTTGTGGAGTTTCTAGCTGCGGAGTTTCTAGTTGCAGAGTCTCTAGTTTTGGAGTTTCTAGTTGCGAATTCTCTAGTTGAGGAGTGTCTAGTAGTAGAGTTTCTAGTTGTGGAGTTTCTAGTTGTGAAGTTTCAAGTTGTGGAGTTTCTAGTTGCGGCATCTCAAGTTGTGGAGTTTCTAGTTGCGGAGTGTCTAGTTGTGGTGTTTCTAGCTCTGGAATTTCTTGTTGCGGAGTTTCGAGTTGCGGAGTTCCATAGTTGCAGAGTCTCTAGTTGTGGAGTTTCTAGTTGTGGAGTGTCTAGTTGTGGAATTTGCAGTTGTGTAGTTTCTAGTAGAGTTTCAAATTTTGAAGTTTCTAGTTGTTGAGTTTCTAGTTTGAAGTCTCTAGTTGTAGATTCTCTAGTTGTGGAGTCTCTAGTTTTGGAGTTTCTAGTTGAAGAGTTTTTAGTTGTGGAGTGTCTAGTTGTGGAGTTTCCAGTTGTGGAGTTTCGAGTTTTGGAGTTTCTAGTTGTGGAGTTTTGAGTTGTGGAGTTTCTAGTTGTGGAGTTTCTAGTTGCGGAATATCTAGCTGTGGATTTTCTAGTTGCGTAACTTAAGGTTGTGAGGTTTCAAATTGTGGAGTTTCTAGTTGTGGAGTTTATAGTTGTGGAGTTTCTAGTTGTGGAGGCTCTAGTTGTGTAGTTTCTAGGTGCGGAGTTTCTAGTTGCGGAGTTTCTAGTTGCAGAGTCTCTGGTTGTGGAGTTTCTAGTTGCGGAGTCTCTAGTTGTGGAGTTTCTAGTTGTGGAGTTTCTAGTTGTGGAGTTTCCAGTTGTGGAGTTTTTAGTTGTGGAGTTTCTAGTTGTGGAGTTTCTGGTTGTGGAGTTTCTAATTGTGAAATTTCCAGTTGTGGAGTTTTGCGTTGTGGAGTTTCTAGTTGTGGAGTCTCACGTTGTGGAGTTTAAAGTTGTGGAGTTTCAAGTTGTGGAGTCTCTAGTTGTGGAGTTTCTAGTGGCGGAGTATCTAGTTGTGGAGTTTCCAGTTGTGGAGTTTCTAGTTGTGGAGTTGCGGAGTCTCTAGTTGTGGAGTTTCTGGTTGCGGAGTCTCTAGTTGTGGAGTTTCAAGTTGTGGAGTCTAGTTGTGGAGTTTCTAGTTGTGGAGTTTCCAGTTGTGGAGTATCTAGTTGTGGAGTTTCCAGTTGTGAAGTTTCTAGTTGTGGAGTTTCTGGTTGTGGAGTTTCTAGTTGTGGAGTTTCCTGTTGCGGAGTTTCTAGTTGCGAAGTTTCTAGTTGCGGAGTTTTTAATAGCGGAGTTTCTAGTTGTGGAGTTTCAAGTTGCGTAGTCTTAAGTTGTGGAGTTTCAATTTGTGGATTTTCTAGTTGTGGAGTATCTAGTTGTGGATTGTTCAGTTGTGGAGTTTATAGTTGTGGAGTTGTGGAGTCTCTAGTTGTGGAGTTTCAAGTTGTGGAGTCTCTAGATGTGGAGTTTCTAGTTGTCGAGTTTCCAGTTGTGGAGTATCTAGTAGTGGAGTTTCGAGTTGTAGAGTTTCTAGTTGTGGAGTTTCTAGTTGCGGAGTTTCTAGTTGTGGAGTTTCTAGTTGCGGAGTTTCTAGTTGTGGAGTTTCAAGTTGCGGAGTCTCATGCTGTGGAGTTTCTAGTTGTTGAGTTTTTAGTTGTTGAGTTTCTAGTTGTTGAGTTTCTAGTTTGAAGTCTCAAGTTGTAGATTCTCTAGTTGTGGAGTCTCTAGTTTAGGAGTTTCTAGTTGAAGAGTTTTTAGTTGTGGAGTGTCTAGTTGTGGAGTTTCTAGTCTTGGAGTTTCTAGTTGTGTTGTCTCTAGTTGTGTAGTTTCTAGCTGCGGAGTTTCTAGTTGCGGAGTTTCTAGTTGCAGAGTCTATGGTTGTGGAGTTTCAAGTTGCGGAGTTTCTAGTTGCGGAGTATCTAGTTGTGGAGTTTGCAGTTGTGGAGTTTCTAGTTGTGGAATTGCAGAGTCTCTGATTGTGGAGTTTCTAGTTGTGGAGTTTCTAGTTGTGGAGTCTCTAGTTGCGGAGTCTCTAGTTGTGAAGTTTCTAGTTGTGGAGTTTCTAGTTGTGGAGTTTCTGGTTGTGGAGTTTCTAGTTTTGGAGTGTCTAGTTGTGGAGTTTCCAGTTGTGGAGTTTCGAGTTGTGGAGTTTCAAGTTGTGGAGTTTCTAGTTGTGGAGTTTCTAGTTGTGGAGTTTTTAGTTGTGGACTTTCTAGACATGAAATTTCATGTAGCCGAGTCTTTATTTGTAGAGTTTGTAGTTGTGGAGTTTGTAGTTGTGGAGTTTCTAGCTGAGAAGTCTCTAGTTTTGCAGTTTTTAGTTGTGGAGTTTCTAGATATGGAATTTCTAGTTGCCAAGTCTGTATTTGTGGAGTTTGTAGTCGTGAAGTTTCTAGTTGTGGAGTTTCTAGTTTTGGAGTTTCTAGTTGTGGAGTTTCTAGTTGTAGAGTCTCCTGTTGCGGAGTTTCTAGTTGCAGAGTTTCTAGTTGGGGAGTTTCTAGTTGTGGAGTTTCTAGTTGTGGAGTCTTAAGTTGTGGAGTTTAAACGTGTGGAGTTTCAAGCTGTGGAGTCTATAGTTGTGGAGTTTCTAGTTGTAGATTTTCTAGTTGTGGAGTATCTAGTTGTAGATTTTTCATTTGTGGAGTTTCTAGTTGTGGAGTTGCGGAGTTTCTAGTTGTGGAGTTTCTAGTTGCGGAGTTTCTAGTTGTCGAGTTTCAAGTTGCGGAGTCTCATGCTGTGGAGTTTCTAGTTGTTGAGTTTTTAGTTGTTGAGTATCTAGTAGTGGAGCTTCGAGTTGTGGAGTTTCTAGTTGTGGAGTTTCTAGTTGCGGAGTTTCTAGTTGTGGAGTTTCTAGTGGCGGAGTTTCTAGTTGTGGAGTTTCAAGTTGCGCAGTCTCATGCTGTGGAGTTTCTAGTTGTTGAGTTTTTAGTTGTTGAGTTTCTAGTTGTTGAGTTTCTAGTTTGATGTCTCTAGTTGTAGATTCTCTAGTTGTGGAGTCTCTAATTTAGGAGTTTCTAGTTGAAGAGTTTTTAGTTGTGGAGTGTCTAGTTGTGGAGTTTCTAGTCGTGGAGTTTCTAGTTGTGGAGTCTCTAGTTGTGTAGTTTCTAGCTGCGGAGATTCTAGTTGCGGAGTTTCTAGTTGCAGAGTGTCTGGTTGTAGAGTTTCTAGTTGCGGAGTTTCTAGTTGCGGAGTATCTAGTTGTGGAGCTTGCAGTTGTGGAGTTTCTAGTTGTGGAATTGCAGAGTCTCTGGTTGTGGAGTTTCTAGTTGTGGAGTTTCTAGTTGTGGAGTCTCTAGTTTCGGAGTCTCTAGTTGTGAAGTTTCTAGTTGTGGAGTTTCTAGTTGTGGAGTTTCTGGTTGTGAAGTTTTTAGTTGTGGAGTGTCTAGTTGTGGAGTTTCCAGTTGTGGAGTTTCGAGTTGTGGAGTTTCTAGTTGTGGAGTTTCTAGTTGTGGAAATTCTAGTTGTGGAGTTTCCAGTTCTGGAGTTTTTAGTTGTGGACTTTCTAGACATGAAATTTCTTGTAGCCGAGTCTTTATTTGTAGAGTTTGTAGTTGTGGAGTTTCTAGTTGTGAAGTTTCCAGTTGTGGAGTTTCTAGTTGTTGAGTTTCTAGTTGAGAAGTCTCTAGTTTTGCAGTTTTTAGTTGTGGAGTTTCTAGATATGGAATTTCTAGTTGCCGAGTCTCTATTTGTGGAGTTTGTAGTTGTGCAGTTTCTTGTTGTGGAGTTTCTAGTTGGTGAGTCTCTAGTTGTGGAGTTTCTAGTTGTGGAGTTTCTAGTTGTAGAGTCTCCTGTTGCGGAGTTTCTAGTTGCAGAGTTTCTAGTTGGGGAGTTTCTAGTTGTGGAGTTTCTAGTTGTGGAGTCTTAAGTTGTGGAGTTTAAACGTGTGGAGTTTCAAGCTGTGGAGTCTATAGTTGTGGAGTTTCTAGTTGTAGATTTTCTAGTTGTGGAGTATCTAGTTGTAGATTTTTCATTTGTGGAGTTTCTAGTTGTGGAGTTGCGGAGTTTCTAGTTGTGGAGTTTCTAGTTGCGGAGTTTCTAGTTGTCGAGTTTCAAGTTGCGGAGTCTCATGCTGTGGAGTTTCTAGTTGTTGAGTTTTTAGTTGTTGAGTATCTAGTAGTGGAGCTTCGAGTTGTGGAGTTTCTAGTTGTGGAGTTTCTAGTTGCGGAGTTTCTAGTTGTGGAGTTTCTAGTGGCGGAGTTTCTAGTTGTGGAGTTTCAAGTTGCGCAGTCTCATGCTGTGGAGTTTCTAGTTGTTGAGTTTTTAGTTGTTGAGTTTCTAGTTGTTGAGTTTCTAGTTTGAAGTCTCTAGTTGTAGATTCTCTAGTTGTGGAGTCTCTAATTTAGGAGTTTCTAGTTGAAGAGTTTTTAGTTGTGGAGTGTCTAGTTGTGGAGTTTCTAGTCGTGGAGTTTCTAGTTGTGGAGTCTCTAGTTGTGTAGTTTCTAGCTGCGGAGATTCTAGTTGCGGAGTTTCTAGTTGCAGAGTGTCTGGTTGTAGAGTTTCTAGTTGCGGAGTTTCTAGTTGCGGAGTATCTAGTTGTGGAGCTTGCAGTTGTGGAGTTTCTAGTTGTGGAATTGCAGAGTCTCTGGTTGTGGAGTTTCTAGTTGTGGAGTTTCTAGTTGTGGAGTCTCTAGTTGCGGAGTCTCTAGTTGTGAAGTTTCTAGTTGTGGAGTTTCTAGTTGTGGAGTTTCTGGTTGTGAAGTTTTTAGTTGTGGAGTGTCTAGTTGTGGAGTTTCCAGTTGTGGAGTTTCGAGTTGTGGAGTTTCTAGTTGTGGAGTTTCTAGTTGTGGAAATTCTAGTTGTGGAGTTTCCAGTTCTGGAGTTTTTAGTTGTGGACTTTCTAGACATGAAATTTCTTGTAGCCGAGTCTTTATTTGTAGAGTTTGTAGTTGTGGAGTTTCTAGTTGTGAAGTTTCCAGTTGTGGAGTTTCTAGTTGTTGAGTTTCTAGTTGAGAAGTCTCTAGTTTTGCAGTTTTTAGTTGTGGAGTTTCTAGATATGGAATTTCTAGTTGCCGAGTCTCTATTTGTGGAGTTTGTAGTTGTGCAGTTTCTTGTTGTGGAGTTTCTAGTTGGTGAGTCTCTAGTTGTGGAGTTTCTAGTTGTGGAGTTTCTAGTTGTGGAGTTTCTGGTTGTGGAGTTTCTAGTTGTGGAGTTTCCTGTTGCGGAGTTTCTAGTTGCGGAGTGTCTAGTTGTGGTGTTTCTAGCTCTGGAATTTCTTGTTGCGGAGTTTCGAGTTGCGGAGTTCCATAATTGCAGAGTCTCTAGTTGTGGAGTACTAGTTGTGGAGTGTCTAGTTGTGGAATTTCCAGTTGTGTAGTTTCTAGTAGAGTTGCGAATTTTGAAGTTTCCAGTTGTTGAGTTTCTAGTTTGAAGTCTCTAGTTGTAGATTCTCTAGTTGCAGAGTCTCTAGTTTTGGAGTTTCTAGTTGCGAATTCTCTAGTTGAGGAGTCTCCAGTTGTAGAATTTCTTGTTGTGGAGTTTCTAGTTGTGAAGTTTCAAGTTGTGGAGTTTCTAGTTGCGGCGTCTCAAGTTGTGGAGTTTCTAGTTGCGCAGTGTCTAGTTGTGGTGTTTCTAGCTCTGGAATTTCTTGTTGCGGAGTTTTGAGTTTCGGAGTTCCATAGTTGCAGTCTCTAGTTGTGGAGTTTCTAGTTGTGGAGTGTCTAGTTGTGGAATTTCCAGTTGTGTAGTTTCTAGTAGAGTTTCGAATTTTGAAGTTTCTAGTTGTTGAGTTTCTAGTTTGAAGTCTCTAGTTGTAGATTCTCTAGTTGTGGAGTCTCTAGTTTTGGAGTTTCTAGTTGAAGAGTTTTTAGTTGTGGAGTGTCTAGTTGTGGAGTTTCCAGTTGTGGAGTTTCGAGTTGTGGAGTTTCGAGTTTTGGAGTTTCTAGTTGTGGAGTTTTGAGTTGTGGAGTTTCTAGTTGTGGAGTTTCTAGTTGCGGAATATCTAGCTGTGTATTTTCTAGTTGCGTAACTTAAGGTTGTGAGGTTTCAAGTTGTGGAGTTTCTAGTTGTGGAGTTTCTAGTTGTGGAGTTTCTAGTTGTGGAGTTTCTAGTTGTGGAGCCTCTAGTTGTGTAGTTTCTAGCTGCGGAGTTTCTAGTTGCGGAGTTTCTAGTTGCAGAGTCTCTGGTTGTGGAGTTTCTAGTTGCGGAGTCTCTAGTTGTGGAGTTTCTAGTTGTGGAGTTTCCAGTTGTGGAGTTTTTAGTTGTGGAGTTTCTAGTTGTGGAGTTTCTGGTTGTGGAGTTTCTAATTGTGAAATTTCCAGTTGTGGAGTTTTGCGTTGTGGAGTTTCTAGTTGTGGAGTCTCAAGTTGTGGAGTTTAGAGTTGTGGAGTTTCAAGTTGTGGAGTCTCTAGTTGTGGAGTTTCTAGTTGCGGAGTATCTAGTTGTGGAGTTTCCAGTTGTGGAGTTTCTAGTTGTGGAGTTGCGGAGTCTCTAGTTGTGGAGTTTCTAGTTGCGGAGTCTCTAGTTGCGGAGTCTCAAGTTGTGGAGTTTCCAGTTGTGCAGTTTTTAGTTGTGGAGTTTCTAGTTGTTGAGTTTCTAGTTGTGAAGTCTCTAGTTTTGCAGTTTGTAGTTGTGGAGTTTCTAGATATGGAATTTCTAGTTGCCGAGTCTGTATTTGTGGAGTTTGTAGTTGTGGAGTTTCTAATTGTGGAGTCTCTAGTTGCGGAGTTTCTAGTTGTGGAGTTTCTAGTTGTGGAGTTTCTTGTTGTGGAGTTTCTGGTTGTGGAGTTTCTAGTTGCGGAGTTTCAAGTTGTGCAGTTTCCAGTTGTGGAGTCTCTAGTTGCGGAGTTTCTAGTTGTGAAGTTTCTAGTTGTGGAGTTTCTAGTTTTGGAGTTTCTAGTTGTGGAGTTTCTAGTTGTAGAGTCTCCTGTTGCGGAGTTTCTAGTTGGGGAGTTTCTAGTTGTGGAGTTTCTAGTTGTGGAGTCTTAAGTTGTGGAGTTTAAACGTGTGGAGTTTCAAGCTGTGGAGTCTATAGTTGTGGAGTTTCAATTTGTGGATTTTCTAGTTGTGGAATATCTAGTTGTGGATTTTTCAATTGTGGAGTTTATAATTGTGGAGTCTCTAGTTGCGGAGTTTCTAGTTGCAGAGTTTCTAGTTGTGGAGTTTCAAGTTGTGGAGTCTCTAGATGTGGAGTTTCTAGTTGTCGAGTTTCCAGTTGTGGAGTATCTAGTAGTGGAGTTTCTAGTTGTGGAGTTTCTAGTTGTGGAGTTTCTAGTTGCGGAGTTCCTAGTTGTGGAGTTTCTAGTTGCGGAGTTTCTAGTTGTGGAGTTTCAAGTTGCGGAGTCTCATGCTGTTGAGTTTCTAGTTGTTGAGTTTTTAGTTGTGGAGTTTCTAATTGTTGAGTTTCTAGTTTGAAGTCTCTAGTTGTAGATTCTCTAGTTGTGGAGTCTCTAGTTTAGGAGTTTCTAGTTGAAGAGTTTTTAGTTGTGGAGTGTCTAGTTGTGGAGTTTCTAGTCTTGGAGTTTTAGTTGTGGAGTCTCTAGTTGTGTAGTTTCTAGGTGCGGAGTTTCTAGTTGCGGAGTTTCTAGTTGCAGAGTCTCTGGTTGTGGAGTTTCTAGTTGCAGAGTTTCTAGTTGCGGAGTATCTAGTTGTGGAGTTTGCAGTTGTGGAGTTTCTAGTTGTGGAATTGCAGAGTCTCTGATTGTGGAGTTTCTAGTTGTGGAGTTTCTAGTTGTGGAGTCTCTAGTTGTGGAGTCTCTAGTTGTGAAGTTTCTAGTTGTGGAGTTTCTAGTTGTGGAGTTTCTGGTTGTGGAGTTTCTAGTTGTGGAGTGTCTAGTTGTGGAGTTTCCAGTTGTGGAGTTTTTAGTTGTGGACTTTCTAGTTGTGGAGTTTCTGGTTGTGGAGTTTCTAGTTGTGGAGTTTCTAGTTGTGGAGTTCCCAGTTGTGGAGTTTTTAGTTGTGGACTTTCTAGACATGAAATTTCTTGTAGACGAGTCTTTATTTGTAGAGTTTAAAGTTGTGGAGTTTCTAGTTGTGGAGTTTCTAGTTGTGGAGTTTCTAGTTGTGGAGTTTCTTGTTGTTGAGTTTCTAGCTGAGAAGTCTCTAGTTTTGCAGTTTTTAGTTGTGGATTTTCTAGATATGGAATTTCTAGTTGCCAAGTCTGTATTTGTGGAGTTTGTAGTTGTGGAGTTTCTAGTTGTGGAGTTTCTAGTTGGTGAGTCTCTAGTTGCGGAGTTTCTAGTTGTGGAGTTTCTAGTTCTGGAGTTTCTGGTTGTGGAGTTTGTAGTTGTGGAGTTTCTATTTGTGGAGTTTCTAGTTGTGGAGTCTCTAGTTGTGGAGTTTCTAGTTGTGGAGTTTCTGGTTTGGAGTTTCTAGTTGTGGAGTTTCAAGTTGTGCAGTTTCCAGTTGTGGAGTCTCTAGTTGTGGAGTTTCTAGTCGTGAAGTTTCTAGTTGTGGAGTTTCTAGTTTTGGAGTTTCTAGTTGTGGAGTTTCTAGTTGTAGAGTCTCCTGTTGCGGAGTTTCTAGTTGCGGAGTTTCTAGTTGGGGAGTTTCTAGTTGTGGAGTTTCTAGTTGTGGAGTCTTAAGTTGTGGAGTTTAAACGTGTGGAGTTTCAAGCTGTGGAGTCTATAGTTGTGGAGTTTCTAGTTGTAGATTTTCTAGTTGTGGAGTATCTAGTTGTGGATTTTTCATTTGTGGAGTTTATAGTTGTGGAGTTGCGGAGTCTCTAGTTGCGGAGTTTCTAGTTGCAGAGTCTCTAGTTATGGAGTTTCAAGTTGTGGAGTCTCTAGATGTGGAGTTTCTAGTTGTCGAGTTTCCAGTTGTGGAGTATCTAGTAGTGGAGTTTCGAGTTGTGGAGTTTCTAGTTGTGGAGTTTCTAGTTGCGGAGTTTCTAGTTGTGGAGTTTCTAGTTGCGGAGTTTCTAGTTGTGGAGTTTCAAGTTGCGGAGTCTCATGCTGTGGAGTTTCTAGTTGTTGAGTTTTTAGTTGTTGAGTTTCTAGTTGTTGAGTTTCTAGTTTGAAGTCTCTAGTTGTAGATTCTCTAGTTGTGGAGTCTCTAATTTAGGAGTTTCTAGTTGAAGAGTTTTTTGTTGTGGAGTGTCTAGTTGTGGAGTTTCTAGTCGTGGAGTTTCTAGTTGCAGAGTCTCTGGTTGTGGAGTTTCTAGTTGCGGAGTATCTAGTTGTGGAGCTTGCAGTTGTGGAGTTTCTAGTTGTGGAATTGCAGAGTCTCTGGTTGTGGAGTTTCTAGATGTGGAGTTTCTAGTTGTGGAGTCTCTAGTTGCGGAGTCTCTAGTTGTGAAGTTTCTAGTTGTGGAGTTTTAGTTGTGGAGTTTCTGGTTGTGGAGTTTCTAGTTGTGGAGTGTCTAGTTGTGGAGTTTCGAGTTGTGGAGTTTCTAGTTGTGGAGTTTCTAGTTGTGGAGTTTCCAGTTCTAGAGTTTTTAGTTGTGGACTTTCTAGACATGAAATTTCTTGTAGCCGAGTCTTTATTTGTAGAGTTTGTAGTTGTGGAGTTTCTAGTTGTGAAGTTTCCAGTTGTGGAGTTTCTAGTTGTTGAGTTTCTAGTTGAGAAGTCTCTAGTTTTGCAGTTTTTAGTTGTGGAGTTTCTAGATATGGAATTTCTAGTTGCCGAGTCTCTATTTGTGGAGTTTGTAGTTGTGAAGTTTCTAGTTGTGGAGTTTCTAGTTGGTGAGTCTCTTGTTGTGGAGTTTCTGGTTGTGGAGTTTCTAGTTGTGGAGTTTCCTGTTGCGGAGTTTCTAGTTGCGGAGTGTCTAGTTGTGGTGTTTCTAGCTCTGGAATTTCTTGTTGCGGAGTTTCGAGTTGCGGAGTTCCATAATTGCAGAGTCTCTAGTTGTGGAGTACTAGTTGTGGAGTGTCTAGTTGTGGAATTTCCAGTTGTGTAGTTTCTAGTAGAGTTTCGAATTTTGAAGTTTCTAGTTGTTGAGTTTCTAGTTTGAAGTCTCTAGTTGTAGATTCTCTAGTTGCAGAGTCTCTAGTTTTGGAGTTTCTAGTTGCGAATTCTCTAGTTGAGGAGTCTCCAGTTGTAGAGTTTCTTGTTGTGGAGTTTATAGTTGTGAAGTTTCAAGTTGTGGAGTTTCTAGTTGCGGCGTCTCAAGTTGTGGAGTTTCTAGTTGCGCAGTGTCTAGTTGTGGTGTTTCTAGCTCTGGAATTTCTTGTTGCGGAGTTTTGAGTTTCGGAGTTCCATAGTTGCAGTCTCTAGTTGTGGAGTTTCTAGTTGTGGAGTGTCTAGTTGTGGAATTTCCAGTTGTGTAGTTTCTAGTAGAGTTTCGAATTTTGAAGTTTCTAGTTGTTGAGTTTCTAGTTTGAAGTCTCTAGTTGTAGATTCTCTAGTTGTGGAGTCTCTAGTTTTGGAGTTTCTAGTTGAAGAGTTTTTAGTTGTGGAGTGTCTAGTTGTGGAGTTTCTAGTTGTGGAGTTGCTAGTTGTGGAGCCTCTAGTTGTGTAGTTTCTAGCTGCGGAGTTTCTAGTTGCGGAGTTTCTAGTTGCAGAGTCTCTGGTTGTGGAGTTTCTAGTTGCGGAGTCTCTAGTTGTGGAGTTTCTAGTTGTGGAGTTTCCAGTTGTGGAGTTTTTAGTTGTGGAGTTTCTAGTTGTGGAGTTTCTGGTTGTGGAGTTTCTAATTGTGAAATTTCCAGTTGTGGAGTTTTGCGTTGTGGAGTTTCTAGTTGTGGAGTCTCAAGTTGTGGAGTTTAGAGTTGTGGAGTTTCAAGTTGTGGAGTCTCTAGTTGTGGAGTTTCTAGTTGCGGAGTATCTAGTTGTGGAGTTTCCAGTTGTGGAGTTTCTAGTTGTGGAGTTGCAGAGTCTCTAGTTGTGGAGTTTCTAGTTGCGGAGTCTCTAGTTGCGGAGTCTCAAGTTGTGGAGTTTCCAGTTGTGCAGTTTTTAGTTGTGGAGTTTCTAGTTGTTGAGTTTCTAGTTGTGAAGTCTCTAGTTTTGCAGTTTCTAGTTGTGGAGTTTCTAGATATGGAATTTCTAGTTGCCGAGTCTGTATTTGTGGAGTTTGTAGTTGTGGAGTTTCTAATTGTGGAGTCTCTAGTTGCGGAGTTTCTAGTTGTGGAGTTTCTTGTTGTGGAGTTTCTGGTTGTGGAGTTTCTAGTTGCGGAGTTTCAAGTTGTGCAGTTTCCAGTTGTGGAGTCTCTAGTTCCGGAGTTTCTAGTTGTGAAGTTTCTAGTTGTGGAGTTTCTAGTTTTGGAGTTTCTAGTTGTGGAGTTTCTAGTTGTAGAGTCTCCTGTTGCGGAGTTTCTAGTTGGGGAGTTTCTAGTTGTGGAGTTTCTAGTTGTGGAGTCTTAAGTTGTGGAGTTTAAACGTGTGGAGTTTCAAGCTGTGGAGTCTATAGTTGTGGAGTTTCAATTTGTGGATTTTCTAGTTGTGGAATATCTAGTTGTGGATTTTTCAGTTGTGGAGTTTATAATTGTGGAGTCTCTAGTTGCGGAGTTTCTAGTTGCAGAGTTTCTAGTTGTGGAGTTTCAAGTTGTGGAGTCTCTAGATGTGGAGTTTCTAGTTGTCGAGTTTCCAGTTGTGGAGTATCTAGTAGTGGAGTTTCTAGTTGTGGAGTTTCTAGTTGTGGAGTTTCTAGTTGCGGAGTTCCTAGTTGTGGAGTTTCTAGTTGCGGAGTTTCTAGTTGTGGAGTTTCAAGTTGCGCAGTCTCATGCTGTGGAGTTTCTAGTTGTTGAGTTTTTAGTTGTTGAGTTTCTAGTTGTTGAGTTTCTAGTTTGAAGTCTCTAGTTGTAGATTCTCTAGTTGTGGAGTCTCTAATTTAGGAGTTTCTAGTTGAAGAGTTTTTAGTTGTGGAGTGTCTAGTTGTGGAGTTTCTAGTCGTGGAGTTTCTAGTTGTGGAGTCTCTAGTTGTGTAGTTTCTAGCTGCGGAGATTCTAGTTGCGGAGTTTCTAGTTGCAGAGTGTCTGGTTGTAGAGTTACTAGTTGCGGAGTTTCTAGTTGCGGAGTATCTAGTTGTGGAGCTTGCAGTTGTGGAGTTTCTAGTTGTGGAATTGCAGAGTCTCTGGTTGTGGAGTTTCTAGTTGTGGAGTTTCTAGTTGTGGAGTCTCTAGTTGCGGAGTCTCTAGTTGTGAAGTTTCTAGTTGTGGAGTTTCTAGTTGTGGAGTTTCTGGTTGTGAAGTTTTTAGTTGTGGAGTGTCTAGTTGCGGAGTTTCCAGTTGTGGAGTTTCGAGTTGTGGAGTTTCTAGTTGTGGAGTTTCTAGTTGTGGAAATTCTAGTTGTGGAGTTTCCAGTTCTGGAGTTTTTAGTTGTGGACTTTCTAGACATGAAATTTCTTGTAGCCGAGTCTTTATTTGTAGAGTTTGTAGTTGTGGAGTTTCTAGTTGTGAAGTTTCCAGTTGTGGAGTTTCTAGTTGTTGAGTTTCTAGTTGAGAAGTCTCTAGTTTTGCAGTTTTTAGTTGTGGAGTTTCTAGATATGGAATTTCTAGTTGCCGAGTCTCTATTTGTGGAGTTTGTAGTTGTGCAGTTTCTTGTTGTGGAGTTTCTAGTTGGTGAGTCTCTAGTTGTGGAGTTTCTAGTTGTGGAGTTTCTAGTTGTGGAGTTTCTGGTTGTGGAGTTTCTAGTTGTGGAGTTTCCTGTTGCGGAGTTTCTAGTTGCGGAGTGTCTAGTTGTGGTGTTTCTAGCTCTGGAATTTCTTGTTGCGGAGTTTCGAGTTGCGGAGTTCCATAATTGCAGAGTCTCTAGTTGTGGAGTACTAGTTGTGGAGTGTCTAGTTGTGGAATTTCCAGTTGTGTAGTTTCTAGTAGAGTTTCGAATTTTGAAGTTTCTAGTTGTTGAGTTTCTAGTTTGAAGTCTCTAGTTGTAGATTCTCTAGTTGCAGAGTCTCTAGTTTTGGAGTTTCTAGTTGCGAATTCTCTAGTTGAGGAGTCTCCAGTTGTAGAATTTCTTGTTGTGGAGTTTCTAGTTGTGAAGTTTCAAGTTGTGGAGTTTCTAGTTGCGGCGTCTCAAGTTGTGGAGTTTCTAGTTGCGCAGTGTCTAGTTGTGGTGTTTCTAGCTCTGGAATTTCTTGTTGCGGAGTTTTGAGTTTCGGAGTTCCATAGTTGCAGTCTCTAGTTGTGGAGTTTCTAGTTGTGGAGTGTCTAGTTGTGGAATTTCCAGTTGTGTAGTTTCTAGTAGAGTTTCGAATTTTGAAGTTTCTAGTTGTTGAGTTTCTAGTTTGAAGTCTCTAGTTGTAGATTCTCTAGTTGTGGAGTCTCTAGTTTAGGAGTTTCTAGTTGAAGAGTTTTTAGTTGTGGAGTGTCTAGTTGTGGAGTTTCTAGTCTTGGAGTTTTAGTTGTGGAGTCTCTAGTTGTGTAGTTTCTAGGTGCGGAGTTTCTAGTTGCGGAGTTTCTAGTTGCAGAGTCTCTGGTTGTGGAGTTTCTAGTTGCAGAGTTTCTAGTTGCGGAGTATCTAGTTGTGGAGTTTGCAGTTGTGGAGTTTCTAGTTGTGGAATTGCAGAGTCTCTGATTGTGGAGTTTCTAGTTGTGGAGTTTCTAGTTGTGGAGTCTCTAGTTGTGGAGTCTCTAGTTGTGAAGTTTCTAGTTGTGGAGTTTCTAGTTGTGGAGTTTCTGGTTGTGGAGTTTCTAGTTGTGGAGTGTCTAGTTGTGGAGTTTCCAGTTGTGGAGTTTTTAGTTGTGGACTTTCTAGTTGTGGAGTTTCTGGTTGTGGAGTTTCTAGTTGTGGAGTTTCTAGTTGTGGAGTTCCCAGTTGTGGAGTTTTTAGTTGTGGACTTTCTAGACATGAAATTTCTTGTAGACGAGTCTTTATTTGTAGAGTTTAAAGTTGTGGAGTTTCTAGTTGTGGAGTTTCTAGTTGTGGAGTTTCTAGTTGTGGAGTTTCTTGTTGTTGAGTTTCTAGCTGAGAAGTCTCTAGTTTTGCAGTTTTTAGTTGTGGAGTTTCTAGATATGGAATTTCTAGTTGCCAAGTCTGTATTTGTGGAGTTTGTAGTTGTGGAGTTTCTAGTTGTGGAGTTTCTAGTTGGTGAGTCTCTAGTTGCGGAGTTTCTAGTTGTGGAGTTTCTAGTTCTGGAGTTTCTGGTTGTGGAGTTTGTAGTTGTGGAGTTTCTATTTGTGGAGTTTCTAGTTGTGGAGTCTCTAGTTGTGGAGTTTCTAGTTGTGGAGTTTCTGGTTTGGAGTTTCTAGTTGTGGAGTTTCAAGTTGTGCAGTTTCCAGTTGTGGAGTCTCTAGTTGTGGAGTTTCTAGTCGTGAAGTTTCTAGTTGTGGAGTTTCTAGTTTTGGAGTTTCTAGTTGTGGAGTTTCTAGTTGTAGAGTCTCCTGTTGCGGAGTTTCTAGTTGCGGAGTTTCTAGTTGTGGAGTTTCTAGTCGTGAAGTTTCTAGTTGTGGAGTTTCTAGTTTTGGAGTTTCTAGTTGTGGAGTTTCTAGTTGTAGAGTCTCCTGTTGCGGAGTTTCTAGTTGCGGAGTTTCTAGTTGGGGAGTTTCTAGTTGTGGAGTTTCTAGTTGTAGATTTTCTAGTTGTGGAGTATCTAGTTGTGGATTTTTCATTTGTGGAGTTTATAGTTGTGGAGTTGCGGAGTCTCTAGTTGCGGAGTTTCTAGTTGCAGAGTCTCTAGTTATGGAGTTTCAAGTTGTGGAGTCTCTAGATGTGGAGTTTCTAGTTGTCGAGTTTCCAGTTGTGGAGTATCTAGTAGTGGAGTTTCGAGTTGTGGAGTTTCTAGTTGTGGAGTTTCTAATTGCGGAGTTTCTAGTTGTGGAGTTTCTAGTTGCGGAGTTTCTAGTTGTGGAGTTTCAAGTTGCGGAGTCTCATGCTGTGGAGTTTCTAGTTGTTGAGTTTTTAGTTGTTGAGTTTCTAGTTGTTGAGTTTCTAGTTTGAAGTCTCTAGTTGTAGATTCTCTAGTTGTGGAGTCTCTAATTTAGGAGTTTCTAGTTGAAGAGTTTTTTGTTGTGGAGTGTCTAGTTGTGGAGTTTCTAGTCGTGGAGTTTCTAGTTGCAGAGTCTCTGGTTGTGGAGTTTCTAGTTGCGGAGTATCTAGTTGTGGAGCTTGCAGTTGTGGAGTTTCTAGTTGTGGAATTGCAGAGTCTCTGGTTGTGGAGTTTCTAGATGTGGAGTTTCTAGTTGTGGAGTCTCTAGTTGCGGAGTCTCTAGTTGTGAAGTTTCTAGTTGTGGAGTTTTAGTTGCGGAGTTTCTGGTTGTGGAGTTTCTAGTTGTGGAGTGTCTAGTTGTGGAGTTTCGAGTTGTGGAGTTTCTAGTTGTGGAGTTTCTAGTTGTGGAGTTTCTAGTTGTGGAGTTTCCAGTTCTAGAGTTTTTAGTTGTGGACTTTCTAGACATGAAATTTCTTGTAGCCGAGTCTTTATTTGTAGAGTTTGTAGTTGTGGAGTTTCTAGTTGTGAAGTTTCCAGTTGTGGAGTTTCTAGTTGTTGAGTTTCTAGTTGAGAAGTCTCTAGTTTTGCAGTTTTTAGTTGTGGAGTTTCTAGATATGGAATTTCTAGTTGCCGAGTCTCTATTTGTGGAGTTTGTAGTTGTGAAGTTTCTAGTTGTGGAGTTTCTAGTTGGTGAGTCTCTTGTTGTGGAGTTTCTGGTTGTGGAGTTTCTAGTTGTGGAGTTTCCTGTTGCGGAGTTTCTAGTTGCGGAGTGTCTAGTTGTGGTGTTTCTAGCTCTGGAATTTCTTGTTGCGGAGTTTCGAGTTGCGGAGTTCCATAATTGCAGAGTCTCTAGTTGTGGAGTACTAGTTGTGGAGTGTCTAGTTGTGGAATTTCCAGTTGTGTAGTTTCTAGTAGAGTTTCGAATTTTGAAGTTTCTAGTTGTTGAGTTTCTAGTTTGAAGTCTCTAGTTGTAGATTCTCTAGTTGCAGAGTCTCTAGTTTTGGAGTTTCTAGTTGCGAATTCTCTAGTTGAGGAGTCTCCAGTTGTAGAGTTTCTTGTTGTGGAGTTTATAGTTGTGAAGTTTCAAGTTGTGGAGTTTCTAGTTGCGGCGTCTCAAGTTGTGGAGTTTCTAGTTGCGCAGTGTCTAGTTGTGGTGTTTCTAGCTCTGGAATTTCTTGTTGCGGAGTTTTGAGTTTCGGAGTTCCATAGTTGCAGTCTCTAGTTGTGGAGTTTCTAGTTGTGGAGTGTCTAGTTGTGGAATTTCCAGTTGTGTAGTTTCTAGTAGAGTTTCGAATTTTGAAGTTTCTAGTTGTTGAGTTTCTAGTTTGAAGTCTCTAGTTGTAGATTCTCTAGTTGTGGAGTCTCTAGTTTTGGAGTTTCTAGTTGAAGAGTTTTTAGTTGTGGAGTGTCTAGTTGTGGAGTTTCCAGTTTTGGAGTTTCTAGTTGTGGAGTTTTGAGTTGTGGAGTTTCTAGTTGTGGAGTTTCTAGTTGCGGAATATCTAGCTGTGTATTTTCTAGTTGCGTAACTTAAGGTTGTGAGGTTTCAAGTTGTGGAGTTTCTAGTTGTGGAGTTTCTAGTTGTGGAGTTTCTAGTTGTGGAGCCTCTAGTTGTGTAGTTTCTAGCTGCGGAGTTTCTAGTTGCGGAGTTTCTAGTTGCAGAGTCTCTGGTTGTGGAGTTTCTAGTTGCGGAGTCTCTAGTTGTGGAGTTTCTAGTTGTGGAGTTTCCAGTTGTGGAGTTTTTAGTTGTGGAGTTTCTAGTTGTGGAGTTTCTGGTTGTGGAGTTTCTAATTGTGAAATTTCCAGTTGTGGAGTTTTGCGTTGTGGAGTTTCTAGTTGTGGAGTCTCAAGTTGTGGAGTTTAGAGTTGTGGAGTTTCAAGTTGTGGAGTCTCTAGTTGTGGAGTTTCTAGTTGCGGAGTATCTAGTTGTGGAGTTTCCAGTTCTGGAGTTTCTAGTTGTGGAGTTGCAGAGTCTCTATTTGTGGAGTTTCTAGTTGCGGAGTCTCTAGTTGCGGAGTCTCAAGTTGTGGAGTTTCCAGTTGTGCAGTTTTTAGTTGTGGAGTTTCTAGTTGTTGAGTTTCTAGTTGTGAAGTCTCTAGTTTTGCAGTTTCTAGTTGTGGAGTTTCTAGATATGGAATTTCTAGTTGCCGAGTCTGTATTTGTGGAGTTTGTAGTTGTGGAGTTTCTAATTGTGGAGTCTCTAGTTGCGGAGTTTCTAGTTGTGGAGTTTCTTGTTGTGGAGTTTCTGGTTGTGGAGTTTCTAGTTGCGGAGTTTCAAGTTGTGCAGTTTCCAGTTGTGGAGTCTCTAGTTGCGGAGTTTCTAGTTGTGAAGTTTCTAGTTGTGGAGTTTCTAGTTTTGGAGTTTCTAGTTGTGGAGTTTCTAGTTGTAGAGTCTCCTGTTGCGGAGTTTCTAGTTGGGGAGTTTCTAGTTCTGGAGTTTCTAGTTGTGGAGTCTTAAGTTGTGGAGTTTAAACGTGTGGAGTTTCAAGCTGTGGAGTCTATAGTTGTGGAGTTTCAATTTGTGGATTTTCTAGTTGTGGAATATCTAGTTGTGGATTTTTCAGTTGTGGAGTTTATAATTGTGGAGTCTCTAGTTGCGGAGTTTCTAGTTGCAGAGTTTCTAGTTGTGGAGTTTCAAGTTGTGGAGTCTCTAGATGTGGAGTTTCTAGTTGTCGAGTTTCCAGTTGTGGAGTATCTAGTAGTGGAGTTTCTAGTTGTGGAGTTTCTAGTTGTGGAGTTTCTAGTTGCGGAGTTCCTAGTTGTGGAGTTTCTAGTTGCGGAGTTTCTAGTTGTGGAGTTTCAAGTTGCGGAGTCTCATGCTGTTGAGTTTCTAGTTGTTGAGTTTTTAGTTGTGGAGTTTCTAGTTGTTGAGTTTCTAGTTTGAAGTCTCTAGTTGTAGATTCTCTAGTTGTGGAGTCTCTAGTTTAGGAGTTTCTAGTTGAAGAGTTTTTAGTTGTGGAGTGTCTAGTTGTGGAGTTTCTAGTCTTGGAGTTTTAGTTGTGGAGTCTCTAGTTGTGTAGTTTCTAGGTGCGGAGTTTCTAGTTGCGGAGTTTCTAGTTGCAGAGTCTCTGGTTGTGGAGTTTCTAGTTGCAGAGTTTCTAGTTGCGGAGTATCTAGTTGTGGAGTTTGCAGTTGTGGAGTTTCTAGTTGTGGAATTGCAGAGTCTCTGATTGTGGAGTTTCTAGTTGTGGAGTTTCTAGTTGTGGAGTCTCTAGTTGTGGAGTCTCTAGTTGTGAAGTTTCTAGTTGTGGAGTTTCTAGTTGTGGAGTTTCTGGTTGTGGAGTTTCTAGTTGTGGAGTGTCTAGTTGTGGAGTTTCCAGTTGTGGAGTTTTTAGTTGTGGACTTTCTAGTTGTGGAGTTTCTGGTTGTGGAGTTTCTAGTTGTGGAGTTTCTAGTTGTGGAGTTCCCAGTTGTGGAGTTTTTAGTTGTGGTGTTTCTAGCTCTGGAATTTCTTGTTGCGGAGTTTCGAGTTGCGGAGTTCCATAATTGCAGAGTCTCTAGTTGTGGAGTACTAGTTGTGGAGTGTCTAGTTGTGGAATTTCCAGTTGTGTAGTTTCTAGTAGAGTTTCGAATTTTGAAGTTTCTAGTTGTTGAGTTTCTAGTTTGAAGTCTCTAGTTGTAGATTCTCTAGTTGCAGAGTCTCTAGTTTTGGAGTTTCTAGTTGCGAATTCTCTAGTTGAGGAGTCTCCAGTTGTAGAGTTTCTTGTTGTGGAGTTTCTAGTTGTGAAGTTTCAAGTTGTGGAGTTTCTAGTTGCGGCGTCTCAAGTTGTGGAGTTTCTAGTTGCGCAGTGTCTAGTTGTGGTGTTTCTAGCTCTGGAATTTCTTGTTGCGGAGTTTTGAGTTTCGGAGTTCCATAGTTGCAGTCTCTAGTTGTGGAGTTTCTAGTTGTGGAGTGTCTAGTTGTGGAATTTCCAGTTGTGTAGTTTCTAGTAGAGTTTCGAATTTTGAAGTTTCTAGTTGTTGAGTTTCTAGTTTGAAGTCTCTAGTTGTAGATTCTCTAGTTGTGGAGTCTCTAGTTTTGGAGTTTCTAGTTGAAGAGTTTTTAG
The DNA here is from genome assembly GCF_043290135.1 of Rhipicephalus microplus. Taxonomy (NCBI): domain Eukaryota; kingdom Metazoa; phylum Arthropoda; class Arachnida; order Ixodida; family Ixodidae; genus Rhipicephalus; species Rhipicephalus microplus. The sequence continues at coordinate 72,156 of NW_027464834.1, forward strand.
TTGTGGAGTGTCTAGTTGTGGAGTTTCCAGTTGTGGAGTTTCGAGTTGTGGAGTTTCGAGTTTTGGAGTTTCTAGTTGTGGAGTTTTGAGTTGTGGAGTTTCTAGTTGTGGAGTTTCTAGTTGCGGAATATCTAGCTGTGTATTTTCTAGTTGCGTAACTTAAGGTTGTGAGGTTTCAAGTTGTGGAGTTTCTAGTTGTGGAGTTTCTAGTTGTGGAGTTTCTAGTTGTGGAGCCTCTAGTTGTGTAGTTTCTAGCTGCGGAGTTTCTAGTTGCGGAGTTTCTAGTTGCAGAGTCTCTGGTTGTGGAGTTTCTAGTTGCGGAGTCTCTAGTTGTGGAGTTTCTAGTTGTGGAGTTTCCAGTTGTGGAGTTTTTAGTTGTGGAGTTTCTAGTTGTGGAGTTTCTGGTTGTGGAGTTTCTAATTGTGAAATTTCCAGTTGTGGAGTTTTGCGTTGTGGAGTTTCTAGTTGTGGAGTCTCAAGTTGTGGAGTTTAGAGTTGTGGAGTTTCAAGTTGTGGAGTCTCTAGTTGTGGAGTTTCTAGTTGCGGAGTATCTAGTTGTGGAGTTTCCAGTTGTGGAGTTTCTAGTTGTGGAGTTGCAGAGTCTCTATTTGTGGAGTTTCTAGTTGCGGAGTCTCTAGTTGCGGAGTCTCAAGTTGTGGAGTTTCCAGTTGTGCAGTTTTTAGTTGTGGAGTTTCTAGTTGTTGAGTTTCTAGTTGTGAAGTCTCTAGTTTTGCAGTTTCTAGTTGTGGAGTTTCTAGATATGGAATTTCTAGTTGCCGAGTCTGTATTTGTGGAGTTTGTAGTTGTGGAGTTTCTAATTGTGGAGTCTCTAGTTGCGGAGTTTCTAGTTGTGGAGTTTCTTGTTGTGGAGTTTCTGGTTGTGGAGTTTCTAGTTGCGGAGTTTCAAGTTGTGCAGTTTCCAGTTGTGGAGTCTCTAGTTGCGGAGTTTCTAGTTGTGAAGTTTCTAGTTGTGGAGTTTCTAGTTTTGGAGTTTCTAGTTGTGGAGTTTCTAGTTGTAGAGTCTCCTGTTGCGGAGTTTCTAGTTGGGGAGTTTCTAGTTCTGGAGTTTCTAGTTGTGGAGTCTTAAGTTGTGGAGTTTAAACGTGTGGAGTTTCAAGCTGTGGAGTCTATAGTTGTGGAGTTTCAATTTGTGGATTTTCTAGTTGTGGAATATCTAGTTGTGGATTTTTCAGTTGTGGAGTTTATAATTGTGGAGTCTCTAGTTGCGGAGTTTCTAGTTGCAGAGTTTCTAGTTGTGGAGTTTCAAGTTGTGGAGTCTCTAGATGTGGAGTTTCTAGTTGTCGAGTTTCCAGTTGTGGAGTATCTAGTAGTGGAGTTTCTAGTTGTGGAGTTTCTAGTTGTGGAGTTTCTAGTTGCGGAGTTCCTAGTTGTGGAGTTTCTAGTTGCGGAGTTTCTAGTTGTGGAGTTTCAAGTTGCGGAGTCTCATGCTGTTGAGTTTCTAGTTGTTGAGTTTTTAGTTGTGGAGTTTCTAGTTGTTGAGTTTCTAGTTTGAAGTCTCTAGTTGTAGATTCTCTAGTTGTGGAGTCTCTAGTTTAGGAGTTTCTAGTTGAAGAGTTTTTAGTTGTGGAGTGTCTAGTTGTGGAGTTTCTAGTCTTGGAGTTTTAGTTGTGGAGTCTCTAGTTGTGTAGTTTCTAGGTGCGGAGTTTCTAGTTGCGGAGTTTCTAGTTGCAGAGTCTCTGGTTGTGGAGTTTCTAGTTGCAGAGTTTCTAGTTGCGGAGTATCTAGTTGTGGAGTTTGCAGTTGTGGAGTTTCTAGTTGTGGAATTGCAGAGTCTCTGATTGTGGAGTTTCTAGTTGTGGAGTTTCTAGTTGTGGAGTCTCTAGTTGTGGAGTCTCTAGTTGTGAAGTTTCTAGTTGTGGAGTTTCTAGTTGTGGAGTTTCTGGTTGTGGAGTTTCTAGTTGTGGAGTGTCTAGTTGTGGAGTTTCCAGTTGTGGAGTTTTTAGTTGTGGACTTTCTAGTTGTGGAGTTTCTGGTTGTGGAGTTTCTAGTTGTGGAGTTTCTAGTTGTGGAGTTCCCAGTTGTGGAGTTTTTAGTTGTGGTGTTTCTAGCTCTGGAATTTCTTGTTGCGGAGTTTCGAGTTGCGGAGTTCCATAATTGCAGAGTCTCTAGTTGTGGAGTACTAGTTGTGGAGTGTCTAGTTGTGGAATTTCCAGTTGTGTAGTTTCTAGTAGAGTTTCGAATTTTGAAGTTTCTAGTTGTTGAGTTTCTAGTTTGAAGTCTCTAGTTGTAGATTCTCTAGTTGCAGAGTCTCTAGTTTTGGAGTTTCTAGTTGCGAATTCTCTAGTTGAGGAGTCTCCAGTTGTAGAGTTTCTTGTTGTGGAGTTTCTAGTTGTGAAGTTTCAAGTTGTGGAGTTTCTAGTTGCGGCGTCTCAAGTTGTGGAGTTTCTAGTTGCGCAGTGTCTAGTTGTGGTGTTTCTAGCTCTGGAATTTCTTGTTGCGGAGTTTTGAGTTTCGGAGTTCCATAGTTGCAGTCTCTAGTTGTGGAGTTTCTAGTTGTGGAGTGTCTAGTTGTGGAATTTCCAGTTGTGTAGTTTCTAGTAGAGTTTCGAATTTTGAAGTTTCTAGTTGTTGAGTTTCTAGTTTGAAGTCTCTAGTTGTAGATTCTCTAGTTGTGGAGTCTCTAGTTTTGGAGTTTCTAGTTGAAGAGTTTTTAGTTGTGGAGTGTCTAGTTGTGGAGTTTCCAGTTGTGGAGTTTCGAGTTGTGGAGTTTCGAGTTTTGGAGTTTCTAGTTGTGGAGTTTTGAGTTGTGGAGTTTCTAGTTGTGGAGTTTCTAGTTGCGGAATATCTAGCTGTGTATTTTCTAGTTGCGTAACTTAAGGTTGTGAGGTTTCAAGTTGTGGAGTTTCTAGTTGTGGAGTTTCTAGTTGTGGAGTTTCTAGTTGTGGAGCCTCTAGTTGTGTAGTTTCTAGCTGCGGAGTTTCTAGTTGCGGAGTTTCTAGTTGCAGAGTCTCTGGTTGTGGAGTTTCTAGTTGCGGAGTCTCTAGTTGTGGAGTTTCTAGTTGTGGAGTTTCCAGTTGTGGAGTTTTTAGTTGTGGAGTTTCTAGTTGTGGAGTTTCTGGTTGTGGAGTTTCTAATTGTGAAATTTCCAGTTGTGGAGTTTTGCGTTGTGGAGTTTCTAGTTGTGGAGTCTCAAGTTGTGGAGTTTAGAGTTGTGGAGTTTCAAGTTGTGGAGTCTCTAGTTGTGGAGTTTCTAGTTGCGGAGTATCTAGTTGTGGAGTTTCCAGTTGTGGAGTTTCTAGTTGTGGAGTTGCGGAGTCTCTAGTTGTGGAGTTTCTAGTTGCGGAGTCTCTAGTTGCGGAGTCTCAAGTTGTGGAGTTTCCAGTTGTGCAGTTTTTAGTTGTGGAGTTTCTAGTTGTTGAGTTTCTAGTTGTGAAGTCTCTAGTTTTGCAGTTTCTAGTTGTGGAGTTTCTAGATATGGAATTTCTAGTTGCCGAGTCTGTATTTGTGGAGTTTGAAGTTGTGGAGTTTCTAATTATGGAGTCTCTAGTTGCGGAGTTTCTAGTTGTGGAGTTTCTTGTTGTGGAGTTTCTGGTTGTGGAGTTTCTAGTTGCGGAGTTTCAAGTTGTGCAGTTTCCAGTTGTGGAGTCTCTAGTTGCGGAGTTTCTAGTTGTGAAGTTTCTAGTTGTGGAGTTTCTAGTTTTGGAGTTTCTAGTTGTAGAGTCTCCTGTTGCGGAGTTTCTAGTTGCGGAGTTTCTAGTTGGGGAGTTTCTAGTTGTGGAGTTTCTAGTTGTGGAGTCTTAAGTTGTGGAGTTTAAACGTGTGGAGTTTCAAGCTGTGGAGTCTATAGTTGTGGAGTTTCAATTTGTGGATTTTCTAGTTGTGGAATATCTAGTTGTGGATTTTTCAGTTGTGGAGTTTATAGTTGTGGAGTCTCTAGTTGCGGAGTTTCTAGTTGCAGAGTTTCTAGTTGTGGAGTTTCAAGTTGTGGAGTCTCTAGATGTGGAGTTTCTAGTTGTCGAGTTTCCAGTTGTGGAGTATCTAGTAGTGGAGTTTCGAGTTGTGGAGTTTCTAGTTGTGGAGTTTCTAGTTGCGGAGTTCCTAGTTGTGGAGTTTCTAGTTGCGGAGTTTCTAGTTGTGGAGTTTCAAGTTGCGGAGTCTCATGCTGTTGAGTTTCTAGTTGTTGAGTTTTTAGTTGTGGAGTTTCTAGTTGTTGAGTTTCTAGTTTGAAGTCTCTAGTTGTAGATTCTCTAGTTGTGGAGTCTCTAGTTTAGGAGTTTCTAGTTGAACAGTTTTTAGTTGTGGAGTGTCTAGTTGTGGAGTTTCTAGTCTTGGAGTTTTAGTTGTGGAGTCTCTAGTTGTGTAGTTTCTAGGTGCGGAGTTTCTAGTTGCGGAGTTTCTAGTTGCAGAGTCTCTGGTTGTGGAGTTTCTAGTTGCAGAGTTTCTAGTTGCGGAGTATCTAGTTGTGGAGTTTGCAGTTGTGGAGTTTCTAGTTGTGGAATTGCAGAGTCTCTGATTGTGGAGTTTCTAGTTGTGGAGTTTCTAGTTGTGGAGTCTCTAGTTGTGAAGTTTCTAGTTGTGGAGTTTCTAGTTGTGGAGTTTCTGGTTGTGGAGTTTCTAGTTGTGGAGTTTCTAGTTGGTGAGTCTCTAGTTGCGGAGTTTCTAGTTGTGGAGTTTCTAGTTCTGGAGTTTCTGGTTGTGGAGTTTGTAGTTGTGGAGTTTCTAGTTGTGGAGTTTCTAGTTGTGGAGTCTCTAGTTGTGGAGTTTCTAGTTGTGGAGTTTCTAGTTGTGGAGTTTCTGGTTTGGAGTTTCTAGTTGTGGAGTTTCAAGTTGTGCAGTTTCCAGTTGTGGAGTCTCTAGTTGTGGAGTTTCTAGTCGTGAAGTTTCTAGTTGTGGAGTTTCTAGTTTTGGAGTTTCTAGTTGTGGAGTTTCTAGTTGTAGAGTCTCCTGTTGCGGAGTTTCTAGTTGCGGAGTTTCTAGTTGGGGAGTTTCTAGTTGTGGAGTTTCTAGTTGTGGAGTCTTAAGTTGTGGAGTTTAAACGTGTGGAGTTTCAAGCTGTGGAGTCTATAGTTGTGGAGTTTCTAGTTGTAGATTTTCTAGTTGTGGAGTATCTAGTTGTGGATTTTTCATTTGTGGAGTTTATAGTTGTGGAGTTGCGGAGTCTCTAGTTGCGGAGTTTCTAGTTGCAGAGTCTCTAGTTATGGAGTTTCAAGTTGTGGAGTCTCTAGATGTGGAGTTTCTAGTTGTCGAGTTTCCAGTTGTGGAGTATCTAGTAGTGGAGTTTCGAGTTGTGGAGTTTCTAGTTGTGGAGTTTCTAGTTGCGGAGTTTCTAGTTGTGGAGTTTCTAGTTGCGGAGTTTCTAGTTGTGGAGTTTCAAGTTGCGGAGTCTCATGCTGTGGAGTTTCTAGTTGTTGAGTTTTTAGTTGTTGAGTTTCTAGTTGTTGAGTTTCTAGTTTGAAGTCTCTAGTTGTAGATTCTCTAGTTGTGGAGTCTCTAATTTAGGAGTTTCTAGTTGAAGAGTTTTTTGTTGTGGAGTGTCTAGTTGTGGAGTTTCTAGTCGTGGAGTTTCTAGTTGCAGAGTCTCTGGTTGTGGAGTTTCTAGTTGCGGAGTATCTAGTTGTGGAGCTTGCAGTTGTGGAGTTTCTAGTTGTGGAATTGCAGAGTCTCTGGTTGTGGAGTTTCTAGATGTGGAGTTTCTAGTTGTGGAGTCTCTAGTTGCGGAGTCTCTAGTTGTGAAGTTTCTAGTTGTGGAGTTCTAGTTGTGCAGTTTCTGGTTGTGGAGTTTCTAGTTGTGGAGTGTCTAGTTGTGGAGTTTCGAGTTGTGGAGTTTCTAGTTGTGGAGTTTCTAGTTGTGGAGTTTCTAGTTGTGGAGTTTCTAGTTGTGGAGTTTCCAGTTCTAGAGTTTTTAGTTGTGGACTTTCTAGACATGAAATTTCTTGTAGCCGAGTCTTTATTTGTAGAGTTTGTAGTTGTGGAGTTTCTAGTTGTGAAGTTTCCAGTTGTGGAGTTTCTAGTTGTTGAGTTTCTAGTTGAGAAGTCTCTAGTTTTGCAGTTTTTAGTTGTGGAGTTTCTAGATATGGAATTTCTAGTTGCCGAGTCTCTATTTGTGGAGTTTGTAGTTGTGAAGTTTCTAGTTGTGGAGTTTCTAGTTGGTGAGTCTCTTGTTGTGGAGTTTCTAGTTGTGGAGTTTCTAGTTGTGGAGTTTCTGGTTGTGGAGTTTCTAGTTGTGGAGTTTCCAGTTGCGGAGTTTCTAGTTGCGGAGTTTCTAGTTGCGGAGTTTTTAATAGCGGAGTTTCTAGTTGTGGAGTTTCAAGTTGCGGAGTCTCAAGTTGTGGAGTTTCCAGTTGTGGAGTTTCTAGTTGTGGAGTTTATAGTTGTGGAGTTTCTAGTTGTGGAGTTTCTAGTTTTGGAGTTTCTAGTTGTGGAGTTTCTAGTTGTAGAGTCTCCTGTTGCGGAGTTTCTAGTTGGGGAGTTTCTAGTTCTGGAGTTTCTAGTTGTGGAGTCTTAAGTTGTGGAGTTTAAACGTGTGGAGTTTCAAGCTGTGGAGTCTATAGTTGTGGAGTTTCAATTTGTGGATTTTCTAGTTGTGGAATATCTAGTTGTGGATTTTTCAGTTGTGGAGTTTATAATTGTGGAGTCTCTAGTTGCGGAGTTTCTAGTTGCAGAGTTTCTAGTTGTGGAGTTTCAAGTTGTGGAGTCTCTAGATGTGGAGTTTCTAGTTGTCGAGTTTCCAGTTGTGGAGTATCTAGTAGTGGAGTTTCTAGTTGTGGAGTTTCTAGTTGTGGAGTTTCTAGTTGCGGAGTTCCTAGTTGTGGAGTTTCTAGTTGCGGAGTTTCTAGTTGTGGAGTTTCAAGTTGCGGAGTCTCATGCTGTTGAGTTTCTAGTTGTTGAGTTTTTAGTTGTGGAGTTTCTAGTTGTTGAGTTTCTAGTTTGAAGTCTCTAGTTGTAGATTCTCTAGTTGTGGAGTCTCTAGTTTAGGAGTTTCTAGTTGAAGAGTTTTTAGTTGTGGAGTGTCTAGTTGTGGAGTTTCTAGTCTTGGAGTTTTAGTTGTGGAGTCTCTAGTTGTGTAGTTTCTAGGTGCGGAGTTTCTAGTTGCGGAGTTTCTAGTTGCAGAGTCTCTGGTTGTGGAGTTTCTAGTTGCAGAGTTTCTAGTTGCGGAGTATCTAGTTGTGGAGTTTGCAGTTGTGGAGTTTCTAGTTGTGGAATTGCAGAGTCTCTGATTGTGGAGTTTCTAGTTGTGGAGTTTCTAGTTGTGGAGTCTCTAGTTGTGGAGTCTCTAGTTGTGGAGTTCCCAGTTGTGGAGTTTTTAGTTGTGGTGTTTCTAGCTCTGGAATTTCTTGTTGCGGAGTTTCGAGTTGCGGAGTTCCATAATTGCAGAGTCTCTAGTTGTGGAGTACTAGTTGTGGAGTGTCTAGTTGTGGAATTTCCAGTTGTGTAGTTTCTAGTAGAGTTTCGAATTTTGAAGTTTCTAGTTGTTGAGTTTCTAGTTTGAAGTCTCTAGTTGTAGATTCTCTAGTTGCAGAGTCTCTAGTTTTGGAGTTTCTAGTTGCGAATTCTCTAGTTGAGGAGTCTCCAGTTGTAGAGTTTCTTGTTGTGGAGTTTCTAGTTGTGAAGTTTCAAGTTGTGGAGTTTCTAGTTGCGGCGTCTCAAGTTGTGGAGTTTCTAGTTGCGCAGTGTCTAGTTGTGGTGTTTCTAGCTCTGGAATTTCTTGTTGCGGAGTTTTGAGTTTCGGAGTTCCATAGTTGCAGTCTCTAGTTGTGGAGTTTCTAGTTGTGGAGTGTCTAGTTGTGGAATTTCCAGTTGTGTAGTTTCTAGTAGAGTTTCGAATTTTGAAGTTTCTAGTTGTTGAGTTTCTAGTTTGAAGTCTCTAGTTGTAGATTCTCTAGTTGTGGAGTCTCTAGTTTTGGAGTTTCTAGTTGAAGAGTTTTTAGTTGTGGAGTGTCTAGTTGTGGAGTTTCCAGTTGTGGAGTTTCGAGTTGTGGAGTTTCGAGTTTTGGAGTTTCTAGTTGTGGAGTTTTGAGTTGTGGAGTTTCTAGTTGTGGAGTTTCTAGTTGCGGAATATCTAGCTGTGTATTTTCTAGTTGCGTAACTTAAGGTTGTGAGGTTTCAAGTTGTGGAGTTTCTAGTTGTGGAGTTTCTAGTTGTGGAGTTTCTAGTTGTGGAGCCTCTAGTTGTGTAGTTTCTAGCTGCGGAGTTTCTAGTTGCGGAGTTTCTAGTTGCAGAGTCTCTGGTTGTGGAGTTTCTAGTTGCGGAGTCTCTAGTTGTGGAGTTTCTAGTTGTGGAGTTTCCAGTTGTGGAGTTTTTAGTTGTGGAGTTTCTAGTTGTGGAGTTTCTGGTTGTGGAGTTTCTAATTGTGAAATTTCCAGTTGTGGAGTTTTGCGTTGTGGAGTTTCTAGTTGTGGAGTCTCAAGTTGTGGAGTTTAGAGTTGTGGAGTTTCAAGTTGTGGAGTCTCTAGTTGTGGAGTTTCTAGTTGCGGAGTATCTAGTTGTGGAGTTTCCAGTTGTGGAGTTTCTAGTTGTGGAGTTGCGGAGTCTCTAGTTGTGGAGTTTCTAGTTGCGGAGTCTCTAGTTGCGGAGTCTCAAGTTGTGGAGTTTCCAGTTGTGCAGTTTTTAGTTGTGGAGTTTCTAGTTGTTGAGTTTCTAGTTGTGAAGTCTCTAGTTTTGCAGTTTCTAGTTGTGGAGTTTCTAGATATGGAATTTCTAGTTGCCGAGTCTGTATTTGTGGAGTTTGAAGTTGTGGAGTTTCTAATTGTGGAGTCTCTAGTTGCGGAGTTTCTAGTTGTGGAGTTTCTTGTTGTGGAGTTTCTGGTTGTGGAGTTTCTAGTTGCGGAGTTTCAAGTTGTGCAGTTTCCAGTTGTGGAGTCTCTAGTTGCGGAGTTTCTAGTTGTGAAGTTTCTAGTTGTGGAGTTTCTAGTTTTGGAGTTTCTAGTTGTAGAGTCTCCTGTTGCGGAGTTTCTAGTTGCGGAGTTTCTAGTTGGGGAGTTTCTAGTTGTGGAGTTTCTAGTTGTGGAGTCTTAAGTTGTGGAGTTTAAACGTGTGGAGTTTCAAGCTGTGGAGTCTATAGTTGTGGAGTTTCAATTTGTGGATTTTCTAGTTGTGGAATATCTAGTTGTGGATTTTTCAGTTGTGGAGTTTATAGTTGTGGAGTCTCTAGTTGCGGAGTTTCTAGTTGCAGAGTTTCTAGTTGTGGAGTTTCAAGTTGTGGAGTCTCTAGATGTGGAGTTTCTAGTTGTCGAGTTTCCACTTGTGGTGTTTCTAGCTCTGGAATTTCTTGTTGCGGAGTTTCGAGTTGCGGAGTTCCATAATTGCAGAGTCTCTAGTTGTGGAGTACTAGTTGTGGAGTGTCTAGTTGTGGAATTTCCAGTTGTGTAGTTTCTAGTAGAGTTTCGAATTTTGAAGTTTCTAGTTGTTGAGTTTCTAGTTTGAAGTCTCTAGTTGTAGATTCTCTAGTTGCAGAGTCTCTAGTTTTGGAGTTTCTAGTTGCGAATTCTCTAGTTGAGGAGTCTCCAGTTGTAGAGTTTCTTGTTGTGGAGTTTCTAGTTGTTGAGTTTCTAGTTTGAAGTCTCAAGTTGTAGATTCTCTAGTTGTGGAGTCTCTAGTTTAGGAGTTTCTAGTTGAAGAGTTTTTAGTTGTGGAGTGTCTAGTTGTGGAGTTTCTAGTCTTGGAGTTTCTAGTTGTGTTGTCTCTAGTTGTGTAGTTTCTAGCTGCGGAGTTTCTAGTTGCGGAGTTTCTAGTTGCAGAGTCTCTGGTTGTGGAGTTTCAAGTTGCGGAGTTTCTAGTTGCGGAGTATCTAGTTGTGGAGTTTGCAGTTGTGGAGTTTCTAGTTGTGGAATTGCAGAGTCTCTGATTGTGGAGTTTCTAGTTGTGGAGTTTCTAGTTGTGGAGTCTCTAGTTGCGGAGTCTCTAGTTGTGAAGTTTCTAGTTGTGGAGTTTCTAGTTGTGGAGTTTCTGGTTGTGGAGTTTCTAGTTGTGGAGTGTCTAGTTGTGGAGTTTCCAGTTGTGGAGTTTCGAGTTGTGGAGTTTCAAGTTGTGGAGTTTCTAGTTGTGGAGTTTCTAGTTGTGGAGTTTCCAGTTGTGGAGTTTTTAGTTGTGGACTTTCTAGACATGAAATTTCATGTAGCCGAGTCTTTATTTGTAGAGTTTGTAGTTGTGGAGTTTGTAGTTGTGGAGTTTCTAGCTGAGAAGTCTCTAGTTTTGCAGTTTTTAGTTGTGGAGTTTCTAGATATGGAATTTCTAGTTGCCAAGTCTGTATTTGTGGAGTTTGTAGTTGTGGAGTTTCTAGTTGTGGAGTTTCTAGTTGGTGAGTCTCTAGTTGCGGAGTTTCTAGTTGTGGAGTTTCTAGTTGTGGAGTTTCTGGTTGTGGAGTTTGTAGTTGTGGAGTTTCTAGTTGTGGAGTTTCTAGTTGTGGAGTCTTTAGTTGTGGAGTTTCTAGTTGTGGAGTTTCTAGTTGTGGAGTTTCTGGTTTGGAGTTTCCAGTTCTAGAGTTTTTAGTTGTGGACTTTCTAGACATGAAATTTCTTGTAGCCGAGTCTTTATTTGTAGAGTTTGTAGTTGTGGAGTTTCTAGTTGTGAAGTTTCCAGTTGTGGAGTTTCTAGTTGTTGAGTTTCTAGTTGAGAAGTCTCTAGTTTTGCAGTTTTTAGTTGTGGAGTTTCTAGATATGGAATTTCTAGTTGCCGAGTCTCTATTTGTGGAGTTTGTAGTTGTGAAGTTTCTAGTTGTGGAGTTTCTAGTTGGTGAGTCTCTTGTTGTGGAGTTTCTAGTTGTGGAGTTTCTAGTTGTGGAGTTTCTGGTTGTGGAGTTTCTAGTTGTGGAGTTTCCAGTTGCGGAGTTTCTAGTTGCGGAGTTTCTAGTTGCGGAGTTTTTAATAGCGGAGTTTCTAGTTGTGGAGTTTCAAGTTGCGGAGTCTCAAGTTGTGGAGTTTCCAGTTGTGGAGTTTCTAGTTGTGGAGTTTATAGTTGTGGAGTTTCTAGTTGTGGAGTTTCTAGTTTTGGAGTTTCTAGTTGTGGAGTTTCTAGTTGTAGAGTCTCCTGTTGCGGAGTTTCTAGTTGGGGAGTTTCTAGTTCTGGAGTTTCTAGTTGTGGAGTCTTAAGTTGTGGAGTTTAAACGTGTGGAGTTTCAAGCTGTGGAGTCTATAGTTGTGGAGTTTCAATTTGTGGATTTTCTAGTTGTGGAATATCTAGTTGTGGATTTTTCAGTTGTGGAGTTTATAATTGTGGAGTCTCTAGTTGCGGAGTTTCTAGTTGCAGAGTTTCTAGTTGTGGAGTTTCAAGTTGTGGAGTCTCTAGATGTGGAGTTTCTAGTTGTCGAGTTTCCAGTTGTGGAGTATCTAGTAGTGGAGTTTCTAGTTGTGGAGTTTCTAGTTGTGGAGTTTCTAGTTGCGGAGTTCCTAGTTGTGGAGTTTCTAGTTGCGGAGTTTCTAGTTGTGGAGTTTCAAGTTGCGGAGTCTCATGCTGTTGAGTTTCTAGTTGTTGAGTTTTTAGTTGTGGAGTTTCTAGTTGTTGAGTTTCTAGTTTGAAGTCTCTAGTTGTAGATTCTCTAGTTGTGGAGTCTCTAGTTTAGGAGTTTCTAGTTGAAGAGTTTTTAGTTGTGGAGTGTCTAGTTGTGGAGTTTCTAGTCTTGGAGTTTTAGTTGTGGAGTCTCTAGTTGTGTTGTTTCTAGGTGCGGAGTTTCTAGTTGCGGAGTTTCTAGTTGCAGAGTCTCTGGTTGTGGAGTTTCTAGTTGCAGAGTTTCTAGTTGCGGAGTATCTAGTTGTGGAGTTTGCAGTTGTGGAGTTTCTAGTTGTGGAATTGCAGAGTCTCTGATTGTGGAGTTTCTAGTTGTGGAGTTTCTAGTTGTGGAGTCTCTAGTTGTGGAGTCTCTAGTTGTGAAGTTTCTAGTTGTGGAGTTTCTAGTTGTGGAGTTTCTGGTTGTGGAGTTTCTAGTTGTGGAGTGTCTAGTTGTGGAGTTTCCAGTTGTGGAGTTTTTAGTTGTGGACTTTCTAGTTGTGGAGTTTCTGGTTGTGGAGTTTCTAGTTGTGGAGTTTCTAGTTGTGGAGTTCCCAGTTGTGGAGTTTTTAGTTGTGGTGTTTCTAGCTCTGGAATTTCTTGTTGCGGAGTTTCGAGTTGCGGAGTTCCATAATTGCAGAGTCTCTAGTTGTGGAGTACTAGTTGTGGAGTGTCTAGTTGTGGAATTTCCAGTTGTGTAGTTTCTAGTAGAGTTTCGAATTTTGAAGTTTCTAGTTGTTGAGTTTCTAGTTTGAAGTCTCTAGTTGTAGATTCTCTAGTTGCAGAGTCTCTAGTTTTGGAGTTTCTAGTTGCGAATTCTCTAGTTGAGGAGTCTCCAGTTGTAGAGTTTCTTGTTGTGGAGTTTCTAGTTGTGAAGTTTCAAGTTGTGGAGTTTCTAGTTGCGGCGTCTCAAGTTGTGGAGTTTCTAGTTGCGCAGTGTCTAGTTGTGGTGTTTCTAGCTCTGGAATTTCTTGTTGCGGAGTTTTGAGTTTCGGAGTTCCATAGTTGCAGTCTCTAGTTGTGGAGTTTCTAGTTGTGGAGTGTCTAGTTGTGGAATTTCCAGTTGTGTAGTTTCTAGTAGAGTTTCGAATTTTGAAGTTTCTAGTTGTTGAGTTTCTAGTTTGAAGTCTCTAGTTGTAGATTCTCTAGTTGTGGAGTCTCTAGTTTTGGAGTTTCTAGTTGAAGAGTTTTTAGTTGTGGAGTGTCTAGTTGTGGAGTTTCCAGTTGTGGAGTTTCGAGTTGTGGAGTTTCGAGTTTTGGAGTTTCTAGTTGTGGAGTTTTGAGTTGTGGAGTTTCTAGTTGTGGAGTTTCTAGTTGCGGAATATCTAGCTGTGTATTTTCTAGTTGCGTAACTTAAGGTTGTGAGGTTTCAAGTTGTGGAGTTTCTAGTTGTGGAGTTTCTAGTTGTGGAGTTTCTAGTTGTGGAGCCTCTAGTTGTGTAGTTTCTAGCTGCGGAGTTTCTAGTTGCGGAGTTTCTAGTTGCAGAGTCTCTGGTTGTGGAGTTTCTAGTTGCGGAGTCTCTAGTTGTGGAGTTTCTAGTTGTGGAGTTTCCAGTTGTGGAGTTTTTAGTTGTGGAGTTTCTAGTTGTGGAGTTTCTGGTTGTGGAGTTTCTAATTGTGAAATTTCCAGTTGTGGAGTTTTGCGTTGTGGAGTTTCTAGTTGTGGAGTCTCAAGTTGTGGAGTTTAGAGTTGTGGAGTTTCAAGTTGTGGAGTCTCTAGTTGTGGAGTTTCTAGTTGCGGAGTATCTAGTTGTGGAGTTTCCAGTTGTGGAGTTTCTAGTTGTGGAGTTGCGGAGTCTCTAGTTGTGGAGTTTCTAGTTGCGGAGTCTCTAGTTGCGGAGTCTCAAGTTGTGGAGTTTCCAGTTGTGCAGTTTTTAGTTGTGGAGTTTCTAGTTGTTGAGTTTCTAGTTGTGAAGTCTCTAGTTTTGCAGTTTCTAGTTGTGGAGTTTCTAGATATGGAATTTCTAGTTGCCGAGTCTGTATTTGTGGAGTTTGAAGTTGTGGAGTTTCTAATTGTGGAGTCTCTAGTTGCGGAGTTTCTAGTTGTGGAGTTTCTTGTTGTGGAGTTTCTGGTTGTGGAGTTTCTAGTTGCGGAGTTTCAAGTTGTGCAGTTTCCAGTTGTGGAGTCTCTAGTTGCGGAGTTTCTAGTTGTGAAGTTTCTAGTTGTGGAGTTTCTAGTTTTGGAGTTTCTAGTTGTAGAGTCTCCTGTTGCGGAGTTTCTAGTTGCGGAGTTTCTAGTTGGGGAGTTTCTAGTTGTGGAGTTTCTAGTTGTGGAGTCTTAAGTTGTGGAGTTTAAACGTGTGGAGTTTCAAGCTGTGGAGTCTATAGTTGTGGAGTTTCAATTTGTGGATTTTCTAGTTGTGGAATATCTAGTTGTGGATTTTTCAGTTGTGGAGTTTATAGTTGTGGAGTCTCTAGTTGCGGAGTTTCTAGTTGCAGAGTTTCTAGTTGTGGAGTTTCAAGTTGTGGAGTCTCTAGATGTGGAGTTTCTAGTTGTCGAGTTTCCAGTTGTGGTGTTTCTAGCTCTGGAATTTCTTGTTGCGGAGTTTCGAGTTGCGGAGTTCCATAATTGCAGAGTCTCTAGTTGTGGAGTACTAGTTGTGGAGTGTCTAGTTGTGGAATTTCCAGTTGTGTAGTTTCTAGTAGAGTTTCGAATTTTGAAGTTTCTAGTTGTTGAGTTTCTAGTTTGAAGTCTCTAGTTGTAGATTCTCTAGTTGCAGAGTCTCTAGTTTTGGAGTTTCTAGTTGCGAATTCTCTAGTTGAGGAGTCTCCAGTTGTAGAGTTTCTTGTTGTGGAGTTTCTAGTTGTTGAGTTTCTAGTTTGAAGTCTCAAGTTGTAGATTCTCTAGTTGTGGAGTCTCTAGTTTAGGAGTTTCTAGTTGAAGAGTTTTTAGTTGTGGAGTGTCTAGTTGTGGAGTTTCTAGTCTTGGAGTTTCTAGTTGTGTTGTCTCTAGTTGTGTAGTTTCTAGCTGCGGAGTTTCTAGTTGCGGAGTTTCTAGTTGCAGAGTCTCTGGTTGTGGAGTTTCAAGTTGCGGAGTTTCTAGTTGCGGAGTATCTAGTTGTGGAGTTTGCAGTTGTGGAGTTTCTAGTTGTGGAATTGCAGAGTCTCTGATTGTGGAGTTTCTAGTTGTGGAGTTTCTAGTTGTGGAGTCTCTAGTTGCGGAGTCTCTAGTTGTGAAGTTTCTAGTTGTGGAGTTTCTAGTTGTGGAGTTTCTGGTTGTGGAGTTTCTAGTTGTGGAGTGTCTAGTTGTGGAGTTTCCAGTTGTGGAGTTTCGAGTTGTGGAGTTTCAAGTTGTGGAGTTTCTAGTTGTGGAGTTTCTAGTTGTGGAGTTTCCAGTTGTGGAGTTTTTAGTTGTGGACTTTCTAGACATGAAATTTCATGTAGCCGAGTCTTTATTTGTAGAGTTTGTAGTTGTGGAGTTTGTAGTTGTGGAGTTTCTAGCTGAGAAGTCTCTAGTTTTGCAGTTTTTAGTTGTGGAGTTTCTAGATATGGAATTTCTAGTTGCCAAGTCTGTATTTGTGGAGTTTGTAGTTGTGGAGTTTCTAGTTGTGGAGTTTCTAGTTGGTGAGTCTCTAGTTGCGGAGTTTCTAGTTGTGGAGTTTCTAGTTGTGGAGTTTCTGGTTGTGGAGTTTGTAGTTGTGGAGTTTCTAGTTGTGGAGTTTCTAGTTGTGGAGTCTCTAGTTGTGGAGTTTCTAGTTGTGGAGTTTCTAGTTGTGGAGTTTCTGGTTTGGAGTTTCCAGTTGTGGAGTCTCTAGTTGCGGAGTTTCTAGTCGTGAAGTTTCTAGTTGTGGAGTTTCTAGTTTTGGAGTTTCTAGTTGTGGAGTTTCTAGTTGTAGAGTCTCCTGTTGCGGAGTTTCTAGTTGCAGAGTTTCTAGTTGGGGAGTTTCTAGTTGTGGAGTTTCTAGTTGTGGAGTCTTAAGTTGTGGAGTTTAAACGTGTGGAGTTTCAAGCTGTGGATTCTATAGTTGTGGAGTTTCTAGTTGTAGATTTTCTAGTTGTGGAGTATCTAGTTGTAGATTTTTCATTTGTGGAGTTTATAGTTGTGGAGTTGCGGAGTTTCTAGTTGTGGAGTTTCTAGTTGCGGAGTTTCTAGTTGTCGAGTTTCAAGTTGCGGAGTCTCATGCTGTGGAGTTTCTAGTTGTTGAGTTTTTAGTTGTTGAGTATCTAGTAGTGGAGCTTCGAGTTGTGGAGTTTCTAGTTGTGGAGTTTCTAGTTGTTGAGTTTCTAGTTTGAAGTCTCTAGTTGTAGATTCTCTAGTTGCAGAGTCTCTAGTTTTGGAGTTTCTAGTTGCGAATTCTCTAGTTGAGGAGTCTCCAGTTGTAGAATTTCTTGTTGTGGAGTTTCTAGTTGTGAAGTTTCAAGTTGTGGAGTTTCTAGTTGCGGCGTCTCAAGTTGTGGAGTTTCTAGTTGCGCAGTGTCTAGTTGTGGTGTTTCTAGCTCTGGAATTTCTTGTTGCGGAGTTTTGAGTTTCGGAGTTCCATAGTTGCAGTCTCTAGTTGTGGAGTTTCTAGTTGTGGAGTGTCTAGTTGTGGAATTTCCAGTTGTGTAGTTTCTAGTAGAGTTTCGAATTTTGAAGTTTCTAGTTGTTGAGTTTCTAGTTTGAAGTCTCTAGTTGTAGATTCTCTAGTTGTGGAGTCTCTAGTTTAGGAGTTTCTAGTTGAAGAGTTTTTAGTTGTGGAGTGTCTAGTTGTGGAGTTTCTAGTCTTGGAGTTTTAGTTGTGGAGTCTCTAGTTGTGTAGTTTCTAGGTGCGGAGTTTCTAGTTGCGGAGTTTCTAGTTGCAGAGTCTCTGGTTGTGGAGTTTCTAGTTGCAGAGTTTCTAGTTGCGGAGTATCTAGTTGTGGAGTTTGCAGTTGTGGAGTTTCTAGTTGTGGAATTGCAGAGTCTCTGATTGTGGAGTTTCTAGTTGTGGAGTTTCTAGTTGTGGAGTCTCTAGTTGTGGAGTCTCTAGTTGTGAAGTTTCTAGTTGTGGAGTTTCTAGTTGTGGAGTTTCTGGTTGTGGAGTTTCTAGTTGTGGAGTGTCTAGTTGTGGAGTTTCCAGTTGTGGAGTTTTTAGTTGTGGACTTTCTAGTTGTGGAGTTTCTGGTTGTGGAGTTTCTAGTTGTGGAGTTTCTAGTTGTGGAGTTCCCAGTTGTGGAGTTTTTAGTTGTGGACTTTCTAGACATGAAATTTCTTGTAGACGAGTCTTTATTTGTAGAGTTTAAAGTTGTGGAGTTTCTAGTTGTGGAGTTTCTAGTTGTGGAGTTTCTAGTTGTGGAGTTTCTTGTTGTTGAGTTTCTAGCTGGGAAGTCTCTAGTTTTGCAGTTTTTAGTTGTGGAGTTTCTAGATATGGAATTTCTAGTTGCCAAGTCTGTATTTGTGGAGTTTGTAGTTGTGGAGTTTCTAGTTGTGGAGTTTCTAGTTGGTGAGTCTCTAGTTGCGGAGTTTCTAGTTGTGGAGTTTCTAGTTCTGGAGTTTCTGGTTGTGGAGTTTGTAGTTGTGGAGTTTCTATTTGTGGAGTTTCTAGTTGTGGAGTCTCTAGTTGTGGAGTTTCTAGTTGTGGAGTTTCTGGTTTGGAGTTTCTAGTTGTGGAGTTTCAAGTTGTGCAGTTTCCAGTTGTGGAGTCTCTAGTTGTGGAGTTTCTAGTCGTGAAGTTTCTAGTTGTGGAGTTTCTAGTTTTGGAGTTTCTAGTTGTGGAGTTTCTAGTTGTAGAGTCTCCTGTTGCGGAGTTTCTAGTTGCGGAGTTTCTAGTTGTGGAGTTTCTAGTCGTGAAGTTTCTAGTTGTGGAGTTTCTAGTTTTGGAGTTTCTAGTTGTGGAGTTTCTAGTTGTAGAGTCTCCTGTTGCGGAGTTTCTAGTTGCGGAGTTTCTAGTTGGGGAGTTTCTAGTTGTGGAGTTTCTAGTTGTAGATTTTCTAGTTGTGGAGTATCTAGTTGTGGATTTTTCATTTGTGGAGTTTATAGTTGTGGAGTTGCGGAGTCTCTAGTTGCGGAGTTTCTAGTTGCAGAGTCTCTAGTTATGGAGTTTCAAGTTGTGGAGTCTCTAGATGTGGAGTTTCTAGTTGTCGAGTTTCCAGTTGTGGAGTATCTAGTAGTGGAGTTTCGAGTTGTGGAGTTTCTAGTTGTGGAGTTTCTAGTTGCGGAGTTTCTAGTTGTGGAGTTTCTAGTTGCGGAGTTTCTAGTTGTGGAGTTTCAAGTTGCGGAGTCTCATGCTGTGGAGTTTCTAGTTGTTGAGTTTTTAGTTGTTGAGTTTCTAGTTGTTGAGTTTCTAGTTTGAAGTCTCTAGTTGTAGATTCTCTAGTTGTGGAGTCTCTAATTTAGGAGTTTCTAGTTGAAGAGTTTTTTGTTGTGGAGTGTCTAGTTGTGGAGTTTCTAGTCGTGGAGTTTCTAGTTGCAGAGTCTCTGGTTGTGGAGTTTCTAGTTGCGGAGTATCTAGTTGTGGAGCTTGCAGTTGTGGAGTTTCTAGTTGTGGAATTGCAGAGTCTCTGGTTGTGGAGTTTCTTGATGTGGAGTTTCTAGTTGTGGAGTCTCTAGTTGCGGAGTCTCTAGTTGTGAAGTTTCTAGTTGTGGAGTTTTAGTTGCGGAGTTTCTGGTTGTGGAGTTTCTAGTTGTGGAGTGTCTAGTTGTGGAGTTTCGAGTTGTGGAGTTTCTAGTTGTGGAGTTTCTAGTTGTGGAGTTTCTAGTTGTGGAGTTTCCAGTTCTAGAGTTTTTAGTTGTGGACTTTCTAGACATGAAATTTCTTGTAGCCGAGTCTTTATTTGTAGAGTTTGTAGTTGTGGAGTTTCTAGTTGTGAAGTTTCCAGTTGTGGAGTTTCTAGTTGTTGAGTTTCTAGTTGAGAAGTCTCTAGTTTTGCAGTTTTTAGTTGTGGAGTTTCTAGATATGGAATTTCTAGTTGCCGAGTCTCTATTTGTGGAGTTTGTAGTTGTGAAGTTTCTAGTTGTGGAGTTTCTAGTTGGTGAGTCTCTTGTTGTGGAGTTTCTGGTTGTGGAGTTTCTAGTTGTGGAGTTTCCTGTTGCGGAGTTTCTAGTTGCGGAGTGTCTAGTTGTGGTGTTTCTAGCTCTGGAATTTCTTGTTGCGGAGTTTCGAGTTGCGGAGTTCCATAATTGCAGAGTCTCTAGTTGTGGAGTACTAGTTGTGGAGTGTCTAGTTGTGGAATTTCCAGTTGTGTAGTTTCTAGTAGAGTTTCGAATTTTGAAGTTTCTAGTTGTTGAGTTTCTAGTTTGAAGTCTCTAGTTGTAGATTCTCTAGTTGCAGAGTCTCTAGTTTTGGAGTTTCTAGTTGCGAATTCTCTAGTTGAGGAGTCTCCAGTTGTAGAGTTTCTTGTTGTGGAGTTTATAGTTGTGAAGTTTCAAGTTGTGGAGTTTCTAGTTGCGGCGTCTCAAGTTGTGGAGTTTCTAGTTGCGCAGTGTCTAGTTGTGGTGTTTCTAGCTCTGGAATTTCTTGTTGCGGAGTTTTGAGTTTCGGAGTTCCATAGTTGCAGTCTCTAGTTGTGGAGTTTCTAGTTGTGGAGTGTCTAGTTGTGGAATTTCCAGTTGTGTAGTTTCTAGTAGAGTTTCGAATTTTGAAGTTTCTAGTTGTTGAGTTTCTAGTTTGAAGTCTCTAGTTGTAGATTCTCTAGTTGTGGAGTCTCTAGTTTTGGAGTTTCTAGTTGAAGAGTTTTTAGTTGTGGAGTGTCTAGTTGTGGAGTTTCCAGTTTTGGAGTTTCTAGTTGTGGAGTTTTGAGTTGTGGAGTTTCTAGTTGTGGAGTTTCTAGTTGCGGAATATCTAGCTGTGTATTTTCTAGTTGCGTAACTTAAGGTTGTGAGGTTTCAAGTTGTGGAGTTTCTAGTTGTGGAGTTTCTAGTTGTGGAGTTTCTAGTTGTGGAGCCTCTAGTTGTGTAGTTTCTAGCTGCGGAGTTTCTAGTTGCGGAGTTTCTAGTTGCAGAGTCTCTGGTTGTGGAGTTTCTAGTTGCGGAGTCTCTAGTTGTGGAGTTTCTAGTTGTGGAGTTTCCAGTTGTGGAGTTTTTAGTTGTGGAGTTTCTAGTTGTGGAGTTTCTGGTTGTGGAGTTTCTAATTGTGAAATTTCCAGTTGTGGAGTTTTGCGTTGTGGAGTTTCTAGTTGTGGAGTCTCAAGTTGTGGAGTTTAGAGTTGTGGAGTTTCAAGTTGTGGAGTCTCTAGTTGTGGAGTTTCTAGTTGCGGAGTATCTAGTTGTGGAGTTTCCAGTTGTGGAGTTTCTAGTTGTGGAGTTGCGGAGTCTCTAGTTGTGGAGTTTCTAGTTGCGGAGTCTCTAGTTGCGGAGTCTCAAGTTGTGGAGTTTCCAGTTGTGCAGTTTTTAGTTGTGGAGTTTCTAGTTGTTGAGTTTCTAGTTGTGAAGTCTCTAGTTTTGCAGTTTCTAGTTGTGGAGTTTCTAGATATGGAATTTCTAGTTGCCGAGTCTGTATTTGTGGAGTTTGAAGTTGTGGAGTTTCTAATTGTGGAGTCTCTAGTTGCGGAGTTTCTAGTTGTGGAGTTTCTTGTTGTGGAGTTTCTGGTTGTGGAGTTTCTAGTTGCGGAGTTTCAAGTTGTGCAGTTTCCAGTTGTGGAGTCTCTAGTTGCGGAGTTTCTAGTTGTGAAGTTTCTAGTTGTGGAGTTTCTAGTTTTGGAGTTTCTAGTTGTAGAGTCTCCTGTTGCGGAGTTTCTAGTTGCGGAGTTTCTAGTTGGGGAGTTTCTAGTTGTGGAGTTTCTAGTTGTGGAGTCTTAAGTTGTGGAGTTTAAACGTGTGGAGTTTCAAGCTGTGGAGTCTATAGTTGTGGAGTTTCAATTTGTGGATTTTCTAGTTGTGGAATATCTAGTTGTGGATTTTTCAGTTGTGGAGTTTATAGTTGTGGAGTCTCTAGTTGCGGAGTTTCTAGTTGCAGAGTTTCTAGTTGTGGAGTTTCAAGTTGTGGAGTCTCTAGATGTGGAGTTTCTAGTTGTCGAGTTTCCAGTTGTGGAGTATCTAGTAGTGGAGTTTCGAGTTGTGGAGTTTCTAGTTGTGGAGTTTCTAGTTGCGGAGTTCCTAGTTGTGGAGTTTCTAGTTGCGGAGTTTCTAGTTGTGGAGTTTCAAGTTGCGGAGTCTCATGCTGTTGAGTTTCTAGTTGTTGAGTTTTTAGTTGTGGAGTTTCTAGTTGTTGAGTTTCTAGTTTGAAGTCTCTAGTTGTAGATTCTCTAGTTGTGGAGTCTCTAGTTTAGGAGTTTCTAGTTGAACAGTTTTTAGTTGTGGAGTGTCTAGTTGTGGAGTTTCTAGTCTTGGAGTTTTAGTTGTGGAGTCTCTAGTTGTGTAGTTTCTAGGTGCGGAGTTTCTAGTTGCGGAGTTTCTAGTTGCAGAGTCTCTGGTTGTGGAGTTTCTAGTTGCAGAGTTTCTAGTTGCGGAGTATCTAGTTGTGGAGTTTGCAGTTGTGGAGTTTCTAGTTGTGGAATTGCAGAGTCTCTGATTGTGGAGTTTCTAGTTGTGGAGTTTCTAGTTGTGGAGTCTCTAGTTGTGAAGTTTCTAGTTGTGGAGTTTCTAGTTGTGGAGTTTCTGGTTGTGGAGTTTCTAGTTGTGGAGTTTCTAGTTGGTGAGTCTCTAGTTGCGGAGTTTCTAGTTGTGGAGTTTCTAGTTCTGGAGTTTCTGGTTGTGGAGTTTGTAGTTGTGGAGTTTCTAGTTGTGGAGTTTCTAGTTGTGGAGTCTCTAGTTGTGGAGTTTCTAGTTGTGGAGTTTCTAGTTGTGGAGTTTCTGGTTTGGAGTTTCTAGTTGTGGAGTTTCAAGTTGTGCAGTTTCCAGTTGTGGAGTCTCTAGTTGTGGAGTTTCTAGTCGTGAAGTTTCTAGTTGTGGAGTTTCTAGTTTTGGAGTTTCTAGTTGTGGAGTTTCTAGTTGTAGAGTCTCCTGTTGCGGAGTTTCTAGTTGCGGAGTTTCTAGTTGGGGAGTTTCTAGTTGTGGAGTTTCTAGTTGTGGAGTCTTAAGTTGTGGAGTTTAAACGTGTGGAGTTTCAAGCTGTGGAGTCTATAGTTGTGGAGTTTCTAGTTGTAGATTTTCTAGTTGTGGAGTATCTAGTTGTGGATTTTTCATTTGTGGAGTTTATAGTTGTGGAGTTGCGGAGTCTCTAGTTGCGGAGTTTCTAGTTGCAGAGTCTCTAGTTATGGAGTTTCAAGTTGTGGAGTCTCTAGATGTGGAGTTTCTAGTTGTCGAGTTTCCAGTTGTGGAGTATCTAGTAGTGGAGTTTCGAGTTGTGGAGTTTCTAGTTGTGGAGTTTCTAGTTGCGGAGTTTCTAGTTGTGGAGTTTCTAGTTGCGGAGTTTCTAGTTGTGGAGTTTCAAGTTGCGGAGTCTCATGCTGTGGAGTTTCTAGTTGTTGAGTTTTTAGTTGTTGAGTTTCTAGTTGTTGAGTTTCTAGTTTGAAGTCTCTAGTTGTAGATTCTCTAGTTGTGGAGTCTCTAATTTAGGAGTTTCTAGTTGAAGAGTTTTTTGTTGTGGAGTGTCTAGTTGTGGAGTTTCTAGTCGTGGAGTTTCTAGTTGCAGAGTCTCTGGTTGTGGAGTTTCTAGTTGCGGAGTATCTAGTTGTGGAGCTTGCAGTTGTGGAGTTTCTAGTTGTGGAATTGCAGAGTCTCTGGTTGTGGAGTTTCTAGATGTGGAGTTTCTAGTTGTGGAGTCTCTAGTTGCGGAGTCTCTAGTTGTGAAGTTTCTAGTTGTGGAGTTCTAGTTGTGCAGTTTCTGGTTGTGGAGTTTCTAGTTGTGGAGTGTCTAGTTGTGGAGTTTCGAGTTGTGGAGTTTCTAGTTGTGGAGTTTCTAGTTGTGGAGTTTCTAGTTGTGGAGTTTCTAGTTGTGGAGTTTCCAGTTCTAGAGTTTTTAGTTGTGGACTTTCTAGACATGAAATTTCTTGTAGCCGAGTCTTTATTTGTAGAGTTTGTAGTTGTGGAGTTTCTAGTTGTGAAGTTT
The DNA here is from genome assembly GCF_043290135.1 of Rhipicephalus microplus. Lineage (NCBI taxonomy): Eukaryota > Metazoa > Arthropoda > Arachnida > Ixodida > Ixodidae > Rhipicephalus > Rhipicephalus microplus. The sequence continues at coordinate 94,483 of NW_027464834.1, forward strand.
CCAGTTGTGGAGTTTCTAGTTGTTGAGTTTCTAGTTGAGAAGTCTCTAGTTTTGCAGTTTTTAGTTGTGGAGTTTCTAGATATGGAATTTCTAGTTGCCGAGTCTCTATTTGTGGAGTTTGTAGTTGTGAAGTTTCTAGTTGTGGAGTTTCTAGTTGGTGAGTCTCTTGTTGTGGAGTTTCTAGTTGTGGAGTTTCTAGTTGTGGAGTTTCTGGTTGTGGAGTTTCTAGTTGTGGAGTTTCCAGTTGCGGAGTTTCTAGTTGCGGAGTTTCTAGTTGCGGAGTTTTTAATAGCGGAGTTTCTAGTTGTGGAGTTTCAAGTTGCGGAGTCTCAAGTTGTGGAGTTTCCAGTTGTGGAGTTTCTAGTTGTGGAGTTTATAGTTGTGGAGTTTCTAGTTGTGGAGTTTCTAGTTTTGGAGTTTCTAGTTGTGGAGTTTCTAGTTGTAGAGTCTCCTGTTGCGGAGTTTCTAGTTGGGGAGTTTCTAGTTCTGGAGTTTCTAGTTGTGGAGTCTTAAGTTGTGGAGTTTAAACGTGTGGAGTTTCAAGCTGTGGAGTCTATAGTTGTGGAGTTTCAATTTGTGGATTTTCTAGTTGTGGAATATCTAGTTGTGGATTTTTCAGTTGTGGAGTTTATAATTGTGGAGTCTCTAGTTGCGGAGTTTCTAGTTGCAGAGCTTCTAGTTGTGGAGTTTCAAGTTGTGGAGTCTCTAGATGTGGAGTTTCTAGTTGTCGAGTTTCCAGTTGTGGAGTATCTAGTAGTGGAGTTTCTAGTTGTGGAGTTTCTAGTTGTGGAGTTTCTAGTTGCGGAGTTCCTAGTTGTGGAGTTTCTAGTTGCGGAGTTTCTAGTTGTGGAGTTTCAAGTTGCGGAGTCTCATGCTGTTGAGTTTCTAGTTGTTGAGTTTTTAGTTGTGGAGTTTCTAGTTGTTGAGTTTCTAGTTTGAAGTCTCTAGTTGTAGATTCTCTAGTTGTGGAGTCTCTAGTTTAGGAGTTTCTAGTTGAAGAGTTTTTAGTTGTGGAGTGTCTAGTTGTGGAGTTTCTAGTCTTGGAGTTTTAGTTGTGGAGTCTCTAGTTGTGTAGTTTCTAGGTGCGGAGTTTCTAGTTGCGGAGTTTCTAGTTGGAGAGTCTCTGGTTGTGGAGTTTCTAGTTGCAGAGTTTCTAGTTGCGGAGTATCTAGTTGTGGAGTTTGCAGTTGTGGAGTTTCTAGTTGTGGAATTGCAGAGTCTCTGATTGTGGAGTTTCTAGTTGTGGAGTTTCTAGTTGTGGAGTCTCTAGTTGTGGAGTCTCTAGTTGTGAAGTTTCTAGTTGTGGAGTTTCTAGTTGTGGAGTTTCTGGTTGTGGAGTTTCTAGTTGTGGAGTGTCTAGTTGTGGAGTTTCCAGTTGTGGAGTTTTTAGTTGTGGACTTTCTAGTTGTGGAGTTTCTGGTTGTGGAGTTTCTAGTTGTGGAGTTTCTAGTTGTGGAGTTCCCAGTTGTGGAGTTTTTAGTTGTGGTGTTTCTAGCTCTGGAATTTCTTGTTGCGGAGTTTCGAGTTGCGGAGTTCCATAATTGCAGAGTCTCTAGTTGTGGAGTACTAGTTGTGGAGTGTCTAGTTGTGGAATTTCCAGTTGTGTAGTTTCTAGTAGAGTTTCGAATTTTGAAGTTTCTAGTTGTTGAGTTTCTAGTTTGAAGTCTCTAGTTGTAGATTCTCTAGTTGCAGAGTCTCTAGTTTTGGAGTTTCTAGTTGCGAATTCTCTAGTTGAGGAGTCTCCAGTTGTAGAGTTTCTTGTTGTGGAGTTTCTAGTTGTGAAGTTTCAAGTTGTGGAGTTTCTAGTTGCGGCGTCTCAAGTTGTGGAGTTTCTAGTTGCGCAGTGTCTAGTTGTGGTGTTTCTAGCTCTGGAATTTCTTGTTGCGGAGTTTTGAGTTTCGGAGTTCCATAGTTGCAGTCTCTAGTTGTGGAGTTTCTAGTTGTGGAGTGTCTAGTTGTGGAATTTCCAGTTGTGTAGTTTCTAGTAGAGTTTCGAATTTTGAAGTTTCTAGTTGTTGAGTTTCTAGTTTGAAGTCTCTAGTTGTAGATTCTCTAGTTGTGGAGTCTCTAGTTTTGGAGTTTCTAGTTGAAGAGTTTTTAGTTGTGGAGTGTCTAGTTGTGGAGTTTCCAGTTGTGGAGTTTCGAGTTGTGGAGTTTCGAGTTTTGGAGTTTCTAGTTGTGGAGTTTTGAGTTGTGGAGTTTCTAGTTGTGGAGTTTCTAGTTGCGGAATATCTAGCTGTGTATTTTCTAGTTGCGTAACTTAAGGTTGTGAGGTTTCAAGTTGTGGAGTTTCTAGTTGTGGAGTTTCTAGTTGTGGAGTTTCTAGTTGTGGAGCCTCTAGTTGTGTAGTTTCTAGCTGCGGAGTTTCTAGTTGCGGAGTTTCTAGTTGCAGAGTCTCTGGTTGTGGAGTTTCTAGTTGCGGAGTCTCTAGTTGTGGAGTTTCTAGTTGTGGAGTTTCCAGTTGTGGAGTTTTTAGTTGTGGAGTTTCTAGTTGTGGAGTTTCTGGTTGTGGAGTTTCTAATTGTGAAATTTCCAGTTGTGGAGTTTTGCGTTGTGGAGTTTCTAGTTGTGGAGTCTCAAGTTGTGGAGTTTCTAGTCGTGAAGTTTCTAGTTGTGGAGTTTCTAGTTTTGGAGTTTCTAGTTGTGGAGTTTCTAGTTGTAGAGTCTCCTGTTGCGGAGTTTCTAGTTGCAGAGTTTCTAGTTGGGGAGTTTCTAGTTGTGGAGTTTCTAGTTGTGGAGTCTTAAGTTGTGGAGTTTAAACGTGTGGAGTTTCAAGCTGTGGATTCTATAGTTGTGGAGTTTCTAGTTGTAGATTTTCTAGTTGTGGAGTATCTAGTTGTAGATTTTTCATTTGTGGAGTTTATAGTTGTGGAGTTGCGGAGTTTCTAGTTGTGGAGTTTCTAGTTGCGGAGTTTCTAGTTGTCGAGTTTCAAGTTGCGGAGTCTCATGCTGTGGAGTTTCTAGTTGTTGAGTTTTTAGTTGTTGAGTATCTAGTAGTGGAGCTTCGAGTTGTGGAGTTTCTAGTTGTGGAGTTTCTAGTTGTGGAGTTTCAAGTTGTGGAGTCTCTAGTTGTGGAGTTTCTAGTTGCGGAGTATCTAGTTGTGGAGTTTCCAGTTGTGGAGTTTCTAGTTGTGGAGTTGCGGAGTCTCTAGTTGTGGAGTTTCTAGTTGCGGAGTCTCTAGTTGCGGAGTCTCAAGTTGTGGAGTTTCCAGTTGTGCAGTTTTTAGTTGTGGAGTTTCTAGTTGTTGAGTTTCTAGTTGTGAAGTCTCTAGTTTTGCAGTTTCTAGTTGTGGAGTTTCTAGATATGGAATTTCTAGTTGCCGAGTCTGTATTTGTGGAGTTTGAAGTTGTGGAGTTTCTAATTGTGGAGTCTCTAGTTGCGGAGTTTCTAGTTGTGGAGTTTCTTGTTGTGGAGTTTCTGGTTGTGGAGTTTCTAGTTGCGGAGTTTCAAGTTGTGCAGTTTCCAGTTGTGGAGTCTCTAGTTGCGGAGTTTCTAGTTGTGAAGTTTCTAGTTGTGGAGTTTCTAGTTTTGGAGTTTCTAGTTGTAGAGTCTCCTGTTGCGGAGTTTCTAGTTGCGGAGTTTCTAGTTGGGGAGTTTCTAGTTGTGGAGTTTCTAGTTGTGGAGTCTTAAGTTGTGGAGTTTAAACGTGTGGAGTTTCAAGCTGTGGAGTCTATAGTTGTGGAGTTTCAATTTGTGGATTTTCTAGTTGTGGAATATCTAGTTGTGGATTTTTCAGTTGTGGAGTTTATAGTTGTGGAGTCTCTAGTTGCGGAGTTTCTAGTTGCAGAGTTTCTAGTTGTGGAGTTTCAAGTTGTGGAGTCTCTAGATGTGGAGTTTCTAGTTGTCGAGTTTCCAGTTGTGGTGTTTCTAGCTCTGGAATTTCTTGTTGCGGAGTTTCGAGTTGCGGAGTTCCATAATTGCAGAGTCTCTAGTTGTGGAGTACTAGTTGTGGAGTGTCTAGTTGTGGAATTTCCAGTTGTGTAGTTTCTAGTAGAGTTTCGAATTTTGAAGTTTCTAGTTGTTGAGTTTCTAGTTTGAAGTCTCTAGTTGTAGATTCTCTAGTTGCAGAGTCTCTAGTTTTGGAGTTTCTAGTTGCGAATTCTCTAGTTGAGGAGTCTCCAGTTGTAGAGTTTCTTGTTGTGGAGTTTCTAGTTGTTGAGTTTCTAGTTTGAAGTCTCAAGTTGTAGATTCTCTAGTTGTGGAGTCTCTAGTTTAGGAGTTTCTAGTTGAAGAGTTTTTAGTTGTGGAGTGTCTAGTTGTGGAGTTTCTAGTCTTGGAGTTTCTAGTTGTGTTGTCTCTAGTTGTGTAGTTTCTAGCTGCGGAGTTTCTAGTTGCGGAGTTTCTAGTTGCAGAGTCTCTGGTTGTGGAGTTTCAAGTTGCGGAGTTTCTAGTTGCGGAGTATCTAGTTGTGGAGTTTGCAGTTGTGGAGTTTCTAGTTGTGGAATTGCAGAGTCTCTGATTGTGGAGTTTCTAGTTGTGGAGTTTCTAGTTGTGGAGTCTCTAGCTGCGGAGTCTCTAGTTGTGAAGTTTCTAGTTGTGGAGTTTCTAGTTGTGGAGTTTCTGGTTGTGGAGTTTCTAGTTGTGGAGTGTCTAGTTGTGGAGTTTCCAGTTGTGGAGTTTCGAGTTGTGGAGTTTCAAGTTGTGGAGTTTCTAGTTGTGGAGTTTCTAGTTGTGGAGTTTCCAGTTGTGGAGTTTTTAGTTGTGGACTTTCTAGACATGAAATTTCATGTAGCCGAGTCTTTATTTGTAGAGTTTGTAGTTGTGGAGTTTGTAGTTGTGGAGTTTCTAGCTGAGAAGTCTCTAGTTTTGCAGTTTTTAGTTGTGGAGTTTCTAGATATGGAATTTCTAGTTGCCAAGTCTGTATTTGTGGAGTTTGTAGTTGTGGAGTTTCTAGTTGTGGAGTTTCTAGTTGGTGAGTCTCTAGTTGCGGAGTTTCTAGTTGTGGAGTTTCTAGTTGTGGAGTTTCTGGTTGTGGAGTTTGTAGTTGTGAAGTTTCAAGTTGTGGAGTTTCTAGTTGCGGCGTCTCAAGTTGTGGAGTTTCTAGTTGCGCAGTGTCTAGTTGTGGTGTTTCTAGCTCTGGAATTTCTTGTTGCGGAGTTTTGAGTTTCGGAGTTCCATAGTTGCAGTCTCTAGTTGTGGAGTTTCTAGTTGTGGAGTGTCTAGTTGTGGAATTTCCAGTTGTGTAGTTTCTAGTAGAGTTTCGAATTTTGAAGTTTCTAGTTGTTGAGTTTCTAGTTTGAAGTCTCTAGTTGTAGATTCTCTAGTTGTGGAGTCTCTAGTTTTGGAGTTTCTAGTTGAAGAGTTTTTAGTTGTGGAGTGTCTAGTTGTGGAGTTTCCAGTTGTGGAGTTTCGAGTTGTGGAGTTTCGAGTTTTGGAGTTTCTAGTTGTGGAGTTTTGAGTTGTGGAGTTTCTAGTTGTGGAGTTTCTAGTTGCGGAATATCTAGCTGTGTATTTTCTAGTTGCGTAACTTAAGGTTGTGAGGTTTCAAGTTGTGGAGTTTCTAGTTGTGGAGTTTCTAGTTGTGGAGTTTCTAGTTGTGGAGCCTCTAGTTGTGTAGTTTCTAGCTGCGGAGTTTCTAGTTGCGGAGTTTCTAGTTGCAGAGTCTCTGGTTGTGGAGTTTCTAGTTGCGGAGTCTCTAGTTGTGGAGTTTCTAGTTGTGGAGTTTCCAGTTGTGGAGTTTTTAGTTGTGGAGTTTCTAGTTGTGGAGTTTCTGGTTGTGGAGTTTCTAATTGTGAAATTTCCAGTTGTGGAGTTTTGCGTTGTGGAGTTTCTAGTTGTGGAGTCTCAAGTTGTGGAGTTTCTAGTCGTGAAGTTTCTAGTTGTGGAGTTTCTAGTTTTGGAGTTTCTAGTTGTGGAGTTTCTAGTTGTAGAGTCTCCTGTTGCGGAGTTTCTAGTTGCAGAGTTTCTAGTTGGGGAGTTTCTAGTTGTGGAGTTTCTAGTTGTGGAGTCTTAAGTTGTGGAGTTTAAACGTGTGGAGTTTCAAGCTGTGGATTCTATAGTTGTGGAGTTTCTAGTTGTAGATTTTCTAGTTGTGGAGTATCTAGTTGTAGATTTTTCATTTGTGGAGTTTATAGTTGTGGAGTTGCGGAGTTTCTAGTTGTGGAGTTTCTAGTTGCGGAGTTTCTAGTTGTCGAGTTTCAAGTTGCGGAGTCTCATGCTGTGGAGTTTCTAGTTGTTGAGTTTTTAGTTGTTGAGTATCTAGTAGTGGAGCTTCGAGTTGTGGAGTTTCTAGTTGTGGAGTTTCTAGTTGTGGAGTTTCAAGTTGTGGAGTCTCTAGTTGTGGAGTTTCTAGTTGCGGAGTATCTAGTTGTGGAGTTTCCAGTTGTGGAGTTTCTAGTTGTGGAGTTGCGGAGTCTCTAGTTGTGGAGTTTCTAGTTGCGGAGTCTCTAGTTGCGGAGTCTCAAGTTGTGGAGTTTCCAGTTGTGCAGTTTTTAGTTGTGGAGTTTCTAGTTGTTGAGTTTCTAGTTGTGAAGTCTCTAGTTTTGCAGTTTCTAGTTGTGGAGTTTCTAGATATGGAATTTCTAGTTGCCGAGTCTGTATTTGTGGAGTTTGAAGTTGTGGAGTTTCTAATTGTGGAGTCTCTAGTTGCGGAGTTTCTAGTTGTGGAGTTTCTTGTTGTGGAGTTTCTGGTTGTGGAGTTTCTAGTTGCGGAGTTTCAAGTTGTGCAGTTTCCAGTTGTGGAGTCTCTAGTTGCGGAGTTTCTAGTTGTGAAGTTTCTAGTTGTGGAGTTTCTAGTTTTGGAGTTTCTAGTTGTAGAGTCTCCTGTTGCGGAGTTTCTAGTTGCGGAGTTTCTAGTTGGGGAGTTTCTAGTTGTGGAGTTTCTAGTTGTGGAGTCTTAAGTTGTGGAGTTTAAACGTGTGGAGTTTCAAGCTGTGGAGTCTATAGTTGTGGAGTTTCAATTTGTGGATTTTCTAGTTGTGGAATATCTAGTTGTGGATTTTTCAGTTGTGGAGTTTATAGTTGTGGAGTCTCTAGTTGCGGAGTTTCTAGTTGCAGAGTTTCTAGTTGTGGAGTTTCAAGTTGTGGAGTCTCTAGATGTGGAGTTTCTAGTTGTCGAGTTTCCAGTTGTGGTGTTTCTAGCTCTGGAATTTCTTGTTGCGGAGTTTCGAGTTGCGGAGTTCCATAATTGCAGAGTCTCTAGTTGTGGAGTACTAGTTGTGGAGTGTCTAGTTGTGGAATTTCCAGTTGTGTAGTTTCTAGTAGAGTTTCGAATTTTGAAGTTTCTAGTTGTTGAGTTTCTAGTTTGAAGTCTCTAGTTGTAGATTCTCTAGTTGCAGAGTCTCTAGTTTTGGAGTTTCTAGTTGCGAATTCTCTAGTTGAGGAGTCTCCAGTTGTAGAGTTTCTTGTTGTGGAGTTTCTAGTTGTTGAGTTTCTAGTTTGAAGTCTCAAGTTGTAGATTCTCTAGTTGTGGAGTCTCTAGTTTAGGAGTTTCTAGTTGAAGAGTTTTTAGTTGTGGAGTGTCTAGTTGTGGAGTTTCTAGTCTTGGAGTTTCTAGTTGTGTTGTCTCTAGTTGTGTAGTTTCTAGCTGCGGAGTTTCTAGTTGCGGAGTTTCTAGTTGCAGAGTCTCTGGTTGTGGAGTTTCAAGTTGCGGAGTTTCTAGTTGCGGAGTATCTAGTTGTGGAGTTTGCAGTTGTGGAGTTTCTAGTTGTGGAATTGCAGAGTCTCTGATTGTGGAGTTTCTAGTTGTGGAGTTTCTAGTTGTGGAGTCTCTAGCTGCGGAGTCTCTAGTTGTGAAGTTTCTAGTTGTGGAGTTTCTAGTTGTGGAGTTTCTGGTTGTGGAGTTTCTAGTTGTGGAGTGTCTAGTTGTGGAGTTTCCAGTTGTGGAGTTTCGAGTTGTGGAGTTTCAAGTTGTGGAGTTTCTAGTTGTGGAGTTTCTAGTTGTGGAGTTTCCAGTTGTGGAGTTTTTAGTTGTGGACTTTCTAGACATGAAATTTCATGTAGCCGAGTCTTTATTTGTAGAGTTTGTAGTTGTGGAGTTTGTAGTTGTGGAGTTTCTAGCTGAGAAGTCTCTAGTTTTGCAGTTTTTAGTTGTGGAGTTTCTAGATATGGAATTTCTAGTTGCCAAGTCTGTATTTGTGGAGTTTGTAGTTGTGGAGTTTCTAGTTGTGGAGTTTCTAGTTGGTGAGTCTCTAGTTGCGGAGTTTCTAGTTGTGGAGTTTCTAGTTGTGGAGTTTCTGGTTGTGGAGTTTGTAGTTGTGGAGTTTCTAGTTGTGGAGTTTCTAGTTGTGGAGTCTCTAGTTGTGGAGTTTCTAGTTGTGGAGTTTCTAGTTGTGGAGTTTCTGGTTTGGAGTTTCCAGTTGTGGAGTCTCTAGTTGCGGAGTTTCTAGTCGTGAAGTTTCTAGTTGTGGAGTTTCTAGTTTTGGAGTTTCTAGTTGTGGAGTTTCTAGTTGTAGAGTCTCCTGTTGCGGAGTTTCTAGTTGCAGAGTTTCTAGTTGGGGAGTTTCTAGTTGTGGAGTTTCTAGTTGTGGAGTCTTAAGTTGTGGAGTTTAAACGTGTGGAGTTTCAAGCTGTGGATTCTATAGTTGTGGAGTTTCTAGTTGTAGATTTTCTAGTTGTGGAGTATCTAGTTGTAGATTTTTCATTTGTGGAGTTTATAGTTGTGGAGTTGCGGAGTTTCTAGTTGTGGAGTTTCTAGTTGCGGAGTTTCTAGTTGTCGAGTTTCAAGTTGCGGAGTCTCATGCTGTGGAGTTTCTAGTTGTTGAGTTTTTAGTTGTTGAGTATCTAGTAGTGGAGCTTCGAGTTGTGGAGTTTCTAGTTGTGGAGTTTCTAGTTGTGGAGTCTCTAGTTGTGGAGTTTCTAGTTGTGGAGTTTCTAGTTGTGGAGTTTCTGGTTTGGAGTTTCTAGTTGTGGAGTTTCAAGTTGTGCAGTTTCCAGTTGTGGAGTCTCTAGTTGTGGAGTTTCTAGTCGTGAAGTTTCTAGTTGTGGAGTTTCTAGTTTTGGAGTTTCTAGTTGTGGAGTTTCTAGTTGTAGAGTCTCCTGTTGCGGAGTTTCTAGTTGCGGAGTTTCTAGTTGGGGAGTTTCTAGTTGTGGAGTTTCTAGTTGTGGAGGCTTAAGTTGTGGAGTTTAAACGTGTGGAGTTTCAAGCTGTGGAGTCTATAGTTGTGGAGTTTCTAGTTGTAGATTTTCTAGTTGTGGAGTATCTAGTTGTGGATTTTTCATTTGTGGAGTTTATAGTTGTGGAGTTGCGGAGTCTCTAGTTGCGGAGTTTCTAGTTGCAGAGTCTCTAGTTATGGAGTTTCAAGTTGTGGAGTCTCTAGATGTGGAGTTTCTAGTTGTCGAGTTTCCAGTTGTGGAGTATCTAGTAGTGGAGTTTCGAGTTGTGGAGTTTCTAGTTGTGGAGTTTCTAGTTGCGGAGTTTCTAGTTGTGGAGTTTCTAGTTGCGGAGTTTCTAGTTGTGGAGTTTCAAGTTGCGGAATCTCATGCTGTGGAGTTTCTAGTTGTTGAGTTTTTAGTTGTTGAGTTTCTAGTTGTTGAGTTTCTAGTTTGAAGTCTCTAGTTGTAGATTCTCTAGTTGTGGAGTCTCTAATTTAGGAGTTTCTAGTTGAAGAGTTTTTTGTTGTGGAGTGTCTAGTTGTGGAGTTTCTAGTCGTGGAGTTTCTAGTTGCAGAGTCTCTGGTTGTGGAGTTTCTAGTTGCGGAGTATCTAGTTGTGGAGCTTGCAGTTGTGGAGTTTCTAGTTGTGGAATTGCAGAGTCTCTGGTTGTGGAGTTTCTAGATGTGGAGTTTCTAGTTGTGGAGTCTCTAGTTGCGGAGTCTCTAGTTGTGAAGTTTCTAGTTGTGGAGTTCTAGTTGTGCAGTTTCTGGTTGTGGAGTTTCTAGTTGTGGAGTGTCTAGTTGTGGAGTTTCGAGTTGTGGAGTTTCTAGTTGTGGAGTTTCTAGTTGTGGAGTTTCTAGTTGTGGAGTTTCTAGTTGTGGAGTTTCCAGTTCTAGAGTTTTTAGTTGTGGACTTTCTAGACATGAAATTTCTTGTAGCCGAGTCTTTATTTGTAGAGTTTGTAGTTGTGGAGTTTCTAGTTGTGAAGTTTCCAGTTGTGGAGTTTCTAGTTGTTGAGTTTCTAGTTGAGAAGTCTCTAGTTTTGCAGTTTTTAGTTGTGGAGTTTCTAGATATGGAATTTCTAGTTGCCGAGTCTCTATTTGTGGAGTTTCTAGTTGTGGAGTTTCCAGTTGCGGAGTTTCTAGTTGCGGAGTTTCTAGTTGCGGAGTTTTTAATAGCGGAGTTTCTAGTTGTGGAGTTTCAAGTTGCGGAGTCTCAAGTTGTGGAGTTTCCAGTTGTGGAGTTTCTAGTTGTGGAGTTTATAGTTGTGGAGTTTCTAGTTGTGGAGTCTCTAGTTGTGGAGTTTCAAGTTGTGGAGTTTTGAGTTGTGGAGTTTCGAGTTGTGGAGTTTCTAGTTGTGGAGTTTCTAGATGTGGGGTTTCTAGTTGTGGAGTTTCTAGCTGCGGAGTTTCTAGTTGCAGAGTTTCTAGTTTTGGAGTTTCTAGTTGCGAATTCTCTAGTTGAGGAGTGTCTAGTAGTAGAGTTTCTAGTTGTGGAGTTTCTAGTTGTGAAGTTTCAAGTTGTGGAGTTTTAGTTGCGGCGTCTCAAGTTGTGGAGTTTCTAGTTGCGGAGTGTCTAGTTGTGGTGTTTCTAGCTCTGGAATTTCTTGTTGCGGAGTTTCGAGTTGCGGAGTTCCATAATTGCAGAGTCTCTAGTTGTGGAGTACTAGTTGTGGAGTGTCTAGTTGTGGAATTTCCAGTTGTGTAGTTTCTAGTAGAGTTTCGAATTTTGAAGTTTCTAGTTGTTGAGTTTCTAGTTTGAAGTCTCTAGTTGTAGATTCTCTAGTTGCAGAGTCTCTAGTTTTGGAGTTTCTAGTTGCGAATTCTCTAGTTGAGGAGTCTCCAGTTGTAGAGTTTCTTGTTGTGGAGTTTCTAGTTGTTGAGTTTCTAGTTTGAAGTCTCAAGTTGTAGATTCTCTAGTTGTGGAGTCTCTAGTTTAGGAGTTTCTAGTTGAAGAGTTTTTAGTTGTGGAGTGTCTAGTTGTGGAGTTTCTAGTCTTGGAGTTTCTAGTTGTGTTGTCTCTAGTTGTGTAGTTTCTAGCTGCGGAGTTTCTAGTTGCGGAGTTTCTAGTTGCAGAGTCTCTGGTTGTGGAGTTTCAAGTTGCGGAGTTTCTAGTTGCGGAGTATCTAGTTGTGGAGTTTGCAGTTGTGGAGTTTCTAGTTGTGGAATTGCAGAGTCTCTGATTGTGGAGTTTCTAGTTGTGGAGTTTCTAGTTGTGGAGTCTCTAGTTGCGGAGTCTCTAGTTGTGAAGTTTCTAGTTGTGGAGTTTCTAGTTGTGGAGTTTCTGGTTGTGGAGTTTCTAGTTGTGGAGTGTCTAGTTGTGGAGTTTCCAGTTGTGGAGTTTCGAGTTGTGGAGTTTCAAGTTGTGGAGTTTCTAGTTGTGGAGTTTCTAGTTGTGGAGTTTCCAGTTGTGGAGTGTTTAGTTGTGGACTTTCTAGACATGAAATTTCATGTAGCCGAGTCTTTATTTGTAGAGTTTGTAGTTGTGGAGTTTGTAGTTGTGGAGTTTGTAGTTGTGGAGTTTCTAGCTGAGAAGTCTCTAGTTTTGCAGTTTTTAGTTGTGGAGTTTCTAGATATGGAATTTCTAGTTGCCAAGTCTGTATTTGTGGAGTTTGTAGTTGTGGAGTTTCTAGTTGTGGAGTTTCTAGTTGGTGAGTCTCTAGTTGCGGAGTTTCTAGTTGTGGAGTTTCTAGTTGTGGAGTTTCTGGTTGTGGAGTTTGTAGTTGTGGAGTTTCTAGTTGTGGAGTTTCTAGTTGTGGAGTCTCTAGTTGTGGAGTTTCTAGTTGTGGAGTTTCTAGTTGTGGAGTTTCTGGTTTGGAGTTTCCAGTTGTGGAGTCTCTAGTTGCGGAGTTTCTAGTCGTGAAGTTTCTAGTTGTGGAGTTTCTAGTTTTGGAGTTTCTAGTTGTGGAGTTTCTAGTTGTAGAGTCTCCTGTTGCGGAGTTTCTAGTTGCAGAGTTTCTAGTTGGGGAGTTTCTAGTTGTGGAGTTTCTAGTTGTGGAGTCTTAAGTTGTGGAGTTTAAACGTGTGGAGTTTCAAGCTGTGGATTCTATAGTTGTGGAGTTTCTAGTTGTAGATTTTCTAGTTGTGGAGTATCTAGTTGTAGATTTTTCATTTGTGGAGTTTATAGTTGTGGAGTTGCGGAGTTTCTAGTTGTGGAGTTTCTAGTTGCGGAGTTTCTAGTTGTCGAGTTTCAAGTTGCGGAGTCTCATGCTGTGGAGTTTCTAGTTGTTGAGTTTTTAGTTGTTGAGTATCTAGTAGTGGAGCTTCGAGTTGTGGAGTTTCTAGTTGTGGAGTTTCTAGTTGCGGAGTTTCTAGTTGTGGAGTTTCTAGTGGCGGAGTTTCTAGTTGTGGAGTTTCAAGTTGCGCAGTCTCATGCTGTGGAGTTTCTAGTTGTTGAGTTTTTAGTTGTTGAGTTTCTAGTTGTTGAGTTTCTAGTTTGAAGTCTCTAGTTGTAGATTCTCTAGTTGTGGAGTCTCTAATTTAGGAGTTTCTAGTTGAAGAGTTTTTAGTTGTGGAGTGTCTAGTTGTAGAGTTTCTAGTCGTGGAGTTTCTAGTTGTGGAGTCTCTAGTTGTGTAGTTTCTAGCTGCGGAGATTCTAGTTGCGGAGTTTCTAGTTGCAGAGTGTCTGGTTGTAGAGTTTCTAGTTGCGGAGTTTCTAGTTGCGGAGTATCTAGTTGTGGAGCTTGCAGTTGTGGAGTTTCTAGTTGTGGAATTGCAGAGTCTCTGGTTGTGGAGTTTCTAGTTGTGGAGTTTCTAGTTGTGGAGTCTCTAGTTGCGGAGTCTCTAGGTGTGAAGTTTCTAGTTGTGGAGTTTCTAGTTGTGGAGTTTCTGGTTGTGAAGTTTTTAGTTGTGGAGTGTCTAGTTGTGGAGTTTCCAGTTGTGGAGTTTCGAGTTGTGGAGTTTCTAGTTGTGGAGTTTCTAGTTGTGGAGTTTCTAGTTGTGGAGTTTCCAGTTCTGGAGTTTTTAGTTGTGGACTTTCTAGACATGAAATTTCTTGTAGCCGAGTCTTTATTTGTAGAGTTTGTAGTTGTGGAGTTTCTAGTTGTGAAGTTTCCAGTTGTGGAGTTTCTAGTTGTTGAGTTTCTAGTTGAGAAGTCTCTAGTTTTGCAGTTTTTAGTTGTGGAGTTTCTAGATATGGAATTTCTAGTTGCCGAGTCTCTATTTGTGGAGTTTGTAGTTGTGCAGTTTCTTGTTGTGGAGTTTCTAGTTGGTGAGTCTCTAGTTGTGGAGTTTCTAGTTGTGGAGTTTCTAGTTGTGGAGTTTCTGGTTGTGGAGTTTCTAGTTGTGGAGTTTCCTGTTGCGGAGTTTCTAGTTGCGGAGTGTCTAGTTGTGGTGTTTCAAGCTCTGGAATTTCTTGTTGCGGAGTTTCGAGTTGTGGAGTTCCATAATTGTAGAGTCTCTAGTTGTGGAGTACTAGTTGTGGAGTGTCTAGTTGTGGAATTTCCAGTTGTGTAGTTTCTAGTAGAGTTTCGAATTTTGAAGTTTCTAGTTGTTGTGTTTCTAGTTTGAAGTCTCTAGTTGTAGATTCTCTAGTTGCAGAGTCTCTAGTTTTGGAGTTTCTAGTTGCGAATTCTCTAGTTGAGGAGTCTCCAGTTGTAGAGTTTCTTGTTGTGGAGTTTCTAGTTGTGAAGTTTCAAGTTGTGGAGTTTCTAGTTGCGGCGTCTCAAGTTGTGGAGTTTCTAGTTGCGCAGTGTCTAGTTGTGGTGTTTCTAGCTCTGGAATTTCTTGTTGCGGAGTTTTGAGTTTCGGAGTTCCATAGTTGCAGTCTCTAGTTGTGGAGTTTCTAGTTGTGGAGTGTCTAGTTGTGGAATTTCCAGTTGTGTAGTTTCTAGTAGAGTTTCGAATTTTGATGTTTCTAGTTGTTGAGTTTCTAGTTTGAAGTCTCTAGTTGTAGATTCTCTAGTTGCAGAGTCTCTAGTTTTGGAGTTTCTAGTTGAGGAGTTTTTAGTTGTGGAGTGTCTAGTTGTGGAGTTTCCAGTTGTGGAGTTTCGAGTTGTGGAGTTTCGAGTTTTGGAGTTTCTAGTTGTGGAGTTTTGAGTTGTGGAGTTTCTAGTTGTGGAGTTTCTAGTTGCGGAATATCTAGCTGTGTATTTTCTAGTTGCGTAACTTAAGGTTTTGAGGTTTCAAGTTGTGGAGTTTCTAGTTGTGGAGTTTCTAGTTGTGGAGTTTCTAGTTGTGGAGTCTCTAGTTGTGTAGTTTCTAGCTGCGGAGTTTCTAGTTGCGGAGTTTCTAGTTGCAGAGTCTCTGGTTGTGGAGTTTCTAGTCGTGAAGTTTCTAGTTGTGGAGTTTCTAGTTTTGGAGTTTCTAGTTGTGGAGTTTCTAGTTGTAGAGTCTCCTGTTGCGGAGTTTCTAGTTGCGGAGTTTCTAGTTGGGGAGTTTCTAGTTGTGGAGTTTTGCGTTGTGGAGTTTCTAGTTGTGGAGTCTCAAGTTGTGGAGTTTAGAGTTGTGGAGTTTCAGGTTGTGGAGTCTCTAGTTGTGGAGTTTCTAGTTGCGGAGTATCTAGTTGTGGAGTTTCCAGTTGTGGAGTTTCTAGTTGTGGAGTTGCGGAGTCTCTAGTTGTGGAGTTTCTAGTTGCGGAGTCTCTAGTTGCGGAGTCTCAAGTTGTGGAGTTTCCAGTTGTGCAGTTTTTAGTTGTGGAGTTTCTAGTTGTTGAGTTTCTAGTTGTGAAGTCTCTAGTTTTGCAGTTTCTAGTTGTGGAGTTTCTAGATATGGAATTTCTAGTTGCCGAGTCTGTATTTGTGGAGTTTGTAGTTGTGGAGTTTCTAATTGTGGAGTCTCTAGTTGCGGAGTTTCTAGTTGTGGAGTTTCTTGTTGTGGAGTTTCTGGTTGTGGAGTTTCTAGTTGCGGAGTTTCAAGTTGTGCAGTTTCCAGTTGTGGAGTCTCTAGTTGCGGAGTTTCTAGTTGTGAAGTTTCTAGTTGTGGAGTTTCTAGTTTTGGAGTTTCTAGTTGTGGAGTTTCTAGTTGTAGAGTCTCCTGTTGCGGAGTTTCTAGTTGCGGAGTTTCTAGTTGGGGAGTTTCTAGTTGTGGAGTTTCTAGTTGTGGAGTCTTAAGTTGTGGAGTTTAAACGTGTGGAGTTTCAAGCTGTGGAGTCTATAGTTGTGGAGTTTCAATTTGTGGATTTTCTAGTTGTGGAATATCTAGTTGTGGATTTTTCAGTTGTGGAGTTTATAGTTGTGGAGTCTCTAGTTGCGGAGTTTCTAGTTGCAGAGTTTCTAGTTGTGGAGTTTCAAGTTGTGGAGTCTCTAGATGTGGAGTTTCTAGTTGTCGAGTTTCCAGTTGTGGAGTATCTAGTAGTGGAGTTTCGAGTTGTGGAGTTTCTAGTTGTGGAGTTTCTAGTTGCGGAGTTCCTAGTTGTGGAGTTTCTAGTTGCGGAGTTTCTAGTTGTGGAGTTTCAAGTTGCGGAGTCTCATGCTGTTGAGTTTCTAGTTGTTGAGTTTTTAGTTGTGGAGTTTCTAGTTGTTGAGTTTCTAGTTTGAAGTCTCTAGTTGTAGATTCTCTAGTTGTGGAGTCTCTAGTTTAGGAGTTTCTAGTTGAAGAGTTTTTAGTTGTGGAGTGTCTAGTTGTGGAGTTTCTAGTCTTGGAGTTTTAGTTGTGGAGTCTCTAGTTGTGTAGTTTCTAGGTGCGGAGTTTCTAGTTGCGGAGTTTCTAGTTGCAGAGTCTCTGGTTGTGGAGTTTCTAGTTGCAGAGTTTCTAGTTGCGGAGTATCTAGTTGTGGAGTTTGCAGTTGTGGAGTTTCTAGTTGTGGAATTGCAGAGTCTCTGATTGTGGAGTTTCTAGTTGTGGAGTTTCTAGTTGTGGAGTCTCTAGTTGTGGAGTCTCTAGTTGTGAAGTTTCTAGTTGTGGAGTTTCTAGTTGTGGAGTTTCTGGTTGTGGAGTTTCTAGTTGTGGAGTGTCTAGTTGTGGAGTTTCCAGTTGTGGAGTTTTTAGTTGTGGACTTTCTAGTTGTGGAGTTTCTGGTTGTGGAGTTTCTAGTTGTGGAGTTTCTAGTTGTGGAGTTCCCAGTTGTGGAGTTTTTAGTTGTGGACTTTCTAGATATGGAATTTCTAGTTGCCAAGTCTGTATTTGTGGAGTTTGTAGTTGTGGAGTTTCTAGTTGTGGAGTTTCTAGTTGGTGAGTCTCTAGTTGCGGAGTTTCTAGTTGTGGAGTTTCTAGTTCTGGAGTTTCTGGTTGTGGAGTTTGTAGTTGTGGAGTTTCTAGTTGTGGAGTTTCTAGTTGTGGAGTCTCTAGTTGTGGAGTTTCTAGTTGTGGAGTTTCTAGTTGTGGAGTTTCTGGTTTGGAGTTTCTAGTTGTGGAGTTTCAAGTTGTGCAGTTTCCAGTTGTGGAGTCTCTAGTTGTGGAGTTTCTAGTCGTGAAGTTTCTAGTTGTGGAGTTTCTAGTTTTGGAGTTTCTAGTTGTGGAGTTTCTAGTTGTAGAGTCTCCTGTTGCGGAGTTTCTAGTTGCGGAGTTTCTAGTTGGGGAGTTTCTAGTTGTGGAGTTTCTAGTTGTGGAGTCTTAAGTTGTGGAGTTTAAACGTGTGGAGTTTCAAGCTGTGGAGTCTATAGTTGTGGAGTTTCTAGTTGTAGATTTTCTAGTTGTGGAGTATCTAGTTGTGGATTTTTCATTTGTGGAGTTTATAGTTGTGGAGTTGCGGAGTCTCTAGTTGCGGAGTTTCTAGTTGCAGAGTCTCTAGTTATGGAGTTTCAAGTTGTGGAGTCTCTAGATGTGGAGTTTCTAGTTGTCGAGTTTCCAGTTGTGGAGTATCTAGTAGTGGAGTTTCGAGTTGTGGAGTTTCTAGTTGTGGAGTTTCTAGTTGCGGAGTTTCTAGTTGTGGAGTTTCTAGTTGCGGAGTTTCCAGTTGTGGAGTTTCAAGTTGCGGAGTCTCATGCTGTGGAGTTTCTAGTTGTTGAGTTTTTAGTTGTTGAGTTTCTAGTTGTTGAGTTTCTAGTTTGAAGTCTCTAGTTGTAGATTCTCTAGTTGTGGAGTCTCTAATTTAGGAGTTTCTAGTTGAAGAGTTTTTTGTTGTGGAGTGTCTAGTTGTGGAGTTTCTAGTCGTGGAGTTTCTAGTTGTGGAGTTTTAGTTGTGGAGTTTCTGGTTGTGGAGTTTCTAGTTGTGGAGTGTCTAGTTGTGGAGTTTCGAGTTGTGGAGTTTCTAGTTGTGGAGTTTCTAGTTGTGGAGTTTCTAGTTGTGGAGTTTCTAGTTGTGGAGTTTCCAGTTCTAGAGTTTTTAGTTGTGGACTTTCTAGACATGAAATTTCTTGTAGCCGAGTCTTTATTTGTAGAGTTTGTAGTTGTGGAGTTTCTAGTTGTGAAGTTTCCAGTTGTGGAGTTTCTAGTTGTCGAGTTTCTAGTTGAGAAGTCTCTAGTTTTGCAGTTTTTAGTTGTGGAGTTTCTAGATATGGAATTTCTAGTTGCCGAGTCTCTATTTGTGGAGTTTGTAGTTGTGAAGTTTCTAGTTGTGGAGTTTCTAGTTGGTGAGTCTCTTGTTGTGGAGTTTCTAGTTGTGGAGTTTCTAGTTGTGGAGTTTCTGGTTGTGGAGTTTCTAGTTGTGGAGTTTCCAGTTGCAGAGTTTCTAGTTGCGGAGTTTCTAGTTGCGGAGTTTTTAATAGCGGAGTTTCTAGTTGTGGAGTTTCAAGTTGCGGAGTCTCAAGTTGTGGAGTTTCCAGTTGTGGAGTTTCTAGTTGTGGAGTTTATAGTTGTGGAGTTTCTAGTTGTGGAGTCTCTAGTTGTGGAGTTTCAAGTTGTGGAGTTTATAGATGTGGGGTTTCTAGTTGTGGAGTTTCTAGCTGCGGAGTTTCTAGTTGCAGAGTTTCTAGTTTTGGAGTTTCTAGTTGCGAATTCTCTAGTTGAGGAGTGTCTAGTAGTAGAGTTTCTAGTTGTGGAGTTTCTAGTTGTGAAGTTTCAAGTTGTGGAGTTTTAGTTGCGGCGTCTCAAGTTGTGGAGTTTCTAGTTGCGGAGTGTCTAGTTGTGGTGTTTCTAGCTCTGGAATTTCTTGTTGCGGAGTTTCGAGTTGCGGAGTTCCATAATTGCAGAGTCTCTAGTTGTGGAGTACTAGTTGTGGAGTGTCTAGTTGTGGAATTTCCAGTTGTGTAGTTTCTAGTAGAGTTTCGAATTTTGAAGTTTCTAGTTGTTGAGTTTCTAGTTTGAAGTCTCTAGTTGTAGATTCTCTAGTTGCAGAGTCTCTAGTTTTGGAGTTTCTAGTTGCGAATTCTCTAGTTGAGGAGTCTCCAGTTGTAGAGTTTCTTGTTGTGGAGTTTCTAGTTGTGAAGTTTCAAGTTGTGGAGTTTCTAGTTGCGGCGTCTCAAGTTGTGGAGTTTCTAGTTGCGGAGTGTCTAGTTGTGGTGTTTCTAGCTCTGGAATTTCTTGTTGCGGAGTTTTGAGTTTCGGAGTTCCATAGTTGCAGTCTCTAGTTGTGGAGTTTCTAGTTGTGGAGTGTCTAGTTGTGGAATTTCCAGTTGTGTAGTTTCTAGTAGAGTTTCGAATTTTGAAGTTTCTAGTTGTTGAGTTTCTAATTTGAAGTCTCTAGTTGTAGATTCTCTAGTTTTGGAGTCTCTAGTTTTGGAGTTTCTAGTTGAGGAGTTTTTAGTTGTGGAGTGTCTAGTTGTGGAGTTTCCAGTTGTGGAGTTTCGAGTTGTGGAGTTTCGAGTTTTGGAGTTTCTAGTTGTGGAGTTTTGAGTTGTGGAGTTTCTAGTTGTGGAGTTTCTAGTTGCGGAATATCTAGCTGTGTATTTTCTAGTTGCGTAACTTAAGGTTTTGAGGTTTCTAGTTGTGGAGTTTCTAGTTGTGGAGTCTCTAGTTGTGTAGTTTCTAGCTGCGGAGTTTCTAGTTGCGGAGTTTCTAGTTGCAGAGTCTCTGGTTGTGGAGTTTCTAGTCGTGAAGTTTCTAGTTGTGGAGTTTCTAGTTTTGGAGTTTCTAGTTGTGGAGTTTCTAGTTGTAGAGTCTCCTGTTGCGGAGTTTCTAGTTGCGGAGTTTCTAGTTGGGGAGTTTCTAGTTGTGGAGTTTCTAGTTGTGGAGTCTTAAGTTGTGGAGTTTAAACGTGTGGAGTTTCAAGCTGTGGAGTCTATAGTTGTGGAGTTTCTAGTTGTAGATTTTCTAGTTGTGGAGTATCTAGTTGTGGATTTTTCATTTGTGGAGTTTATAGTTGTGGAGTTGCGGAGTCTCTAGTTGCGGAGTTTCTAGTTGCAGAGTCTCTAGTTATGGAGTTTCAAGTTGTGGAGTCTCTAGATGTGGAGTTTCTAGTTGTCGAGTTTCCAGTTGTGGAGTATCTAGTAGTGGAGTTTCGAGTTGTGGAGTTTCTAGTTGTGGAGTTTCTAGTTGCGGAGTTTCTAGTTGTGGAGTTTCAAGTTGCGGAGTCTCATGCTGTGGAGTTTCTAGTTGTTGAGTTTTTAGTTGTTGAGTTTCTAGTTGTTGAGTTTCTAGTTTGAAGTCTCTAGTTGTAGATTCTCTAGTTGTGGAGTCTCTAATTTAGGAGTTTCTAGTTGAAGAGTTTTTTGTTGTGGAGTGTCTAGTTGTGGAGTTTCTAGTCGTGGAGTTTCTAGTTGCAGAGTCTCTGGATGTGGAGTTTCTAGTTGCGGAGTATCTAGTTGTGGAGCTTGCAGTTGTGGAGTTTCTAGTTGTGGAATTGCAGAGTCTCTGGTTGTGGAGTTTCTAGATGTGGAGTTTCTAGTTGTGGAGTCTCTAGTTGCGGAGTCTCTAGTTGTGAAGTTTCTAGTTGTGGAGTTTTAGTTGTGGAGTTTCTGGTTGTGGAGTTTCTAGTTGTGGAGTGTCTAGTTGTGGAGTTTCGAGTTGTAGAGTTTCTAGTTGTGGAGTTTCTAGTTGCGGAGTTTCTAGTTGTGGAGTTTCTAGTTGTGGAGTTTCCAGTTCTAGAGTTTTTAGTTGTGGACTTTCTAGACATGAAATTTCTTGTAGCCGAGTCTTTATTTGTAGAGTTTGTAGTTGTGGAGTTTCTAGTTGTGAAGTTTCCAGTTGTGGAGTTTCTAGTTGTTGAGTTTCTAGTTGAGAAGTCTCTAGTTTTGCAGTTTTTAGTTGTGGAGTTTCTAGATATGGAATTTCTAGTTGCCGAGTCTCTATTTGTGGAGTTTGTAGTTGTGCAGTTTCTTGTTGTGGAGTTTCTAGTTGGTGAGTCTCTAGTTGTGGAGTTTCTAGTTGTGGAGTTTCTAGTTGTGGAGTTTCTGGTTGTGGAGTTTCTAGTTGTGGAGTTTCCTGTTGCGGAGTTTCTAGTTGCGGAGTGTCTAGTTGCGGTGTTTCAAGCTCTGGAATTTCTTGTTGCGGAGTTTCGAGTTGCGGAGTTCCATAATTGTAGAGTCTCTAGTTGTGGAGTACTAGTTGTGGAGTGTCTAGTTGTGGAATTTCCAGTTGTGTAGTTTCTAGTAGAGTTTCGAATTTTCAAGTTTCTAGTTGTTGTGTTTCTAGTTTGAAGTCTCTAGTTGTAGATTCTCTAGTTGCAGAGTCTCTAGTTTTGGAGTTTCTAGTTGCGAATTCTCTAGTTGAGGAGTCTCCAGTTGTAGAGTTTCTTGTTGTGGAGTTTCTAGTTGTGAAGTTTCAAGTTGTGGAGTTTCTAGTTGCGGCGTCTCAAGTTGTGGAGTTTCTAGTTGCGCAGTGTCTAGTTGTGGTGTTTCTAGCTCTGGAATTTCTTGTTGCGGAGTTTTGAGTTTCGGAGTTCCATAGTTGCAGTCTCTAGTTGTGGAGTTTCTAGTTGTGGAGTGTCTAGTTGTGGAATTTCCAGTTGTGTAGTTTCTAGTAGAGTTTCGAATTTTGATGTTTCTAGTTGTTGAGTTTCTAGTTTGAAGTCTCTAGTTGTAGATTCTCTAGTTGTGGAGTCTCTCGTTTAGGAGTTTCTAGTTGAAGAGTTTTTAGTTGTGGAGTGTCTAGTTGTGGAGTTTCCAGTTGTGGAGTTTCGAGTTGTGGAGTTTCGAGTTTTGGAGTTTCTAGTTGTGGAGTTTTGAGTTGCGGAATATCTAGCTGTGTATTTTCTAGTTGCGTAACTTAAGGTTGTGAGGTTTCAAGTTGTGGAGTTTCTAGTTGTGGAGTTTCTAGTTGTGGAGTTTCTAGTTGTGGAGCCTCTAGTTGTGTAGTTTCTAGCTGCGGAGTTTCTAGTTGCGGAGTTTCTAGTTGCAGAGTCTCTGGTTGTGGAGTTTCTAGTTGCGGAGTCTCTAGTTGTGGAGTTTCTAGTTGTGGAGTTTCCAGTTGTGGAGTTTTTAGTTGTGGAGTTTCTAGTTGTGGAGTTTCTGGTTGTGGAGTTTCTAATTGTGAAATTTCCAGTTGTGGAGTTTTGCGTTGTGGACTTTCTAGTTGTGGAGTCTCAAGTTGTGGAGTTTAGAGTTGTGGAGTTTCAGGTTGTGGAGTCTCTAGTTGTGGAGTTTCTAGTTGCGGAGTATCTAGTTGTGGAGTTTCCAGTTGTGGAGTTTCTAGTTGTGGAGTTGCGGAGTCTCTAGTTGTGGAGTTTCTAGTTGCGGAGTCTCTAGTTGCGGAGTCTCAAGTTGTGGAGTTTCCAGTTGTGCAGTTTTTAGTTGTGGAGTTTCTAGTTGTTGAGTTTCTAGTTGTGAAGTCTCTAGTTTTGCAGTTTCTAGTTGTGGAGTTTCTAGATATGGAATTTCTAGTTGCCGAGTCTGTATTTGTGGAGTTTGTAGTTGTGGAGTTTCTAATTGTGGAGTCTCTAGTTGCGGAGTTTCTAGTTGTGGAGTTTCTTGTTGTGGAGTTTCTGGTTGTGGAGTTTCTAGTTGCGGAGTTTCAAGTTGTGCAGTTTCCAGTTGTGGAGTCTCTAGTTGCGGAGTTTCTAGTTGTGAAGTTTCTAGTTGTGGAGTTTCTAGTTTTGGAGTTTCTAGTTGTGGAGTTTCTAGTTGTAGAGTCTCCTGTTGCGGAGTTTCTAGTTGTGGAGTTTCTAGTTGGGGAGTTTCTAGTTGTGGAGTTTCTAGTTGTGGAGTCTTAAGTTGTGGAGTTTAAACGTGTGGAGTTTCAAGCTGTGGAGTCTATAGTTGTGGAGTTTCAATTTGTGGATTTTCTAGTTGTGGAATATCTAGTTGTAGATTTTTCAGTTGTGGAGTTTATAGTTGTGGAGTCTCTAGTTGCGGAGTTTCTAGTTGCAGAGTTTCTAGTTGTGGAGTTTCAAGTTGTGGAGTCTCTAGATGTGGAGTTTCTAGTTGTCGAGTTTCCAGTTGTGGAGTATCTAGTAGTGGAGTTTCGAGTTGTGGAGTTTCTAGTTGTGGAGTTTCTAGTTGCGGAGTTCCTAGTTGTGGAGTTTCTAGTTGCGGAGTTTCTAGTTGTGGAGTTTCAAGTTGCGGAGTCTCATGCTGTTGAGTTTCTAGTTGTTGAGTTTTTAGTTGTGGAGTTTCTAGTTGTTGAGTTTCTAGTTTGAAGTCTCTAGTTGTAGATTCTCTAGTTGTGGAGTCTCTAGTTTAGGAGTTTCTAGTTGAAGAGTTTTTAGTTGTGGAGTGTCTAGTTGTGGAGTTTCTAGTCTTGGAGTTTTAGTTGTGGAGTCTCTAGTTGTGTAGTTTCTAGGTGCGGAGTTTCTAGTTGCGGAGTTTCTAGTTGCAGAGTCTCTGGTTGTGGAGTTTCTAGTTGCAGAGTTTCTAGTTGCGGAGTATCTAGTTGTGGAGTTTGCAGTTGTGGAGTTTCTAGTTGTGGAATTGCAGAGTCTCTGATTGTGGAGTTTCTAGTTGTGGAGTTTCTAGTTGTGGAGTCTCTAGTTGTGGAGTCTCTAGTTGTGAAGTTTCTAGTTGTGGAGTTTCTAGTTGTGGAGTTTCTGGTTGTGGAGTTTCTAGTTGTGGAGTGTCTAGTTGTGGAGTTTCCAGTTGTGGAGTTTTTAGTTGTGGACTTTCTAGTTGTGAAGTTTCCAGTTGTGGAGTTTCTAGTTGTTGAGTTTCTAGTTGAGAAGTCTCTAGTTTTGCAGTTTTCAGTTGTGGAGTTTCTAGATATGGAATTTCTAGTTGCCGAGTCTCTATTTGTGGAGTTTGTAGTTGTGCAGTTTCTTGTTGTGGAGTTTCTAGTTGGTGAGTCTCTAGTTGTGGAGTTTCTAGTTGTGGAGTTTCTAGTTGTGGAGTTTCTGGTTGTGGAGTTTCTAGTTGTGGAGTTTCCTGTTGCGGAGTTTCTAGTTGCGGAGTGTCTAGTTGTGGTGTTTCAAGCTCTGGAATTTCTTGTTGCGGAGTTTCGAGTTGCGGAGTTCCATAATTGTAGAGTCTCTAGTTGTGGAGTACTAGTTGTGGAGTGTCTAGTTGTGGAATTTCCAGTTGTGTAGTTTCTAGTAGAGTTTCGAATTTTGAAGTTTCTAGTTGTTGAGTTTCTAATTTGAAGTCTCTAGTTGTAGATTCTCTAGTTTTGGAGTCTCTAGTTTTGGAGTTTCTAGTTGAGGAGTTTTTAGTTGTGGAGTGTCTAGTTGTGGAGTTTCCAGTTGTGGAGTTTCGAGTTGTGGAGTTTCGAGTTTTGGAGTTTCTAGTTGTGGAGTTTTGAGTTGTGGAGTTTCTAGTTGTGGAGTTTCTAGTTGCGGAATATCTAGCTGTGTATTTTCTAGTTGCGTAACTTAAGGTTTTGAGGTTTCAAGTTGTGGAGTTTCTAGTTGTGGAGTTTCTAGTTGTGGAGTTTCTAGTTGTGGAGTCTCTAGTTGTGTAGTTTCTAGCTGCGGAGTTTCTAGTTGCGGAGTTTCTAGTTGCAGAGTCTCTGGTTGTGGAGTTTCTAGTCGTGAAGTTTCTAGTTGTGGAGTTTCTAGTTTTGGAGTTTCTAGTTGTGGAGTTTCTAGTTGTAGAGTCTCCTGTTGCGGAGTTTCTAGTTGGGGAGTTTCTAGTTGTGGAGTTTCTAGTTGTGGAGTCTTAAGTTGTGGAGTTTAAACGTGTGGAGTTTCAAGCTGTGGAGTCTATAGTTGTGGAGTTTCTAGTTGTAGATTTTCTAGTTGTGGAGTATCTAGTTGTGGATTTTTCATTTGTGGAGTTTATAGTTGTGGAGTTGCGGAGTCTCTAGTTGCGGAGTTTCTAGTTGCAGAGTCTCTAGTTATGGAGTTTCAAGTTGTGGAGTCTCTAGATGTGGAGTTTCTAGTTGTCGAGTTTCCAGTTGTGGAGTATCTAGTAGTGGAGTTTCGAGTTGTGGAGTTTCTAGTTGTGGAGTTTCTAGTTGCGGAGTTTCTAGTTGTGGAGTTTCAAGTTGCGGAGTCTCATGCTGTGGAGTTTCTAGTTGTTGAGTTTTTAGTTGTTGAGTTTCTAGTTGTTGAGTTTCTAGTTTAAAGTCTCTAGTTGTAGATTCTCTAGTTGTGGAGTCTCTAATTTAGGAGTTTCTAGTTGAAGAATTTTTTGTTGTGGAGTGTCTAGTTGTGGAGTTTCTAGTCGTGGAGTTTCTAGTTGCAGAGTCTCTGGATGTGGAGTTTCTAGTTGCGGAGTATCTAGTTGTGGAGCTTGCAGTTGTGGAGTTTCTAGTTGTGGAATTGCAGAGTCTCTGGTTGTGGAGTTTCTAGATGTGGAGTTTCTAGTTGTGAAGTTTCTAGTTGTGGAGTTTTAGTTGTGGAGTTTCTGGTTGTGGAGTTTCTAGTTGTGGAGTGTCTAGTTGTGGAGTTTCGAGTTGTAGAGTTTCTAGTTGTGGAGTTTCTAGTTGCGGAGTTTCTAGTTGTGGAGTTTCTAGTTGTGGAGTTTCCAGTTCTAGAGTTTTTAGTTGTGGACTTTCTAGACATGAAATTTCTTGTAGCCGAGTCTTTATTTGTAGAGTTTGTAGTTGTGGAGTTTCTAGTTGTGAAGTTTCCAGTTGTGGAGTTTCTAGTTGTTGAGTTTCTAGTTGAGAAGTCTCTAGTTTTGCAGTTTTTAGTTGTGGAGTTTCTAGATATGGAATTTCTAGTTGCCAAGTCTCTATTTGTGGAGTTTGTAGTTGTGCAGTTTCTTGTTGTGGAGTTTCTAGTTGGTGAGTCTCTAGTTGTGGAGTTTCTAGTTGTGGAGTTTCTAGTTGTGGAGTTTCTGGTTGTGGAGTTTCTAGTTGTGGAGTTTCCTGTTGCGGAGTTTCTAGTTGCGGAGTGTCTAGTTGTGGTGTTTCAAGCTCTGGAATTTCTTGTTGCGGAGTTTCGAGTTGCGGAGTTCCATAATTGTAGAGTCTCTAGTTGTGGAGTACTAGTTGTGGAGTGTCTAGTTGTGGAATTTCCAGTTGTGTAGTTTCTAGTAGAGTTTCGAATTTTGAAGTTTCTAGTTGTTGTGTTTCTAGTTTGAAGTCTCTAGTTGTAGATTCTCTAGTTGCAGAGTCTCTAGTTTTGGAGTTTCTAGTTGCGAATTCTCTAGTTGAGGAGTCTCCAGTTGTAGAGTTTCTTGTTGTGGAGTTTCTAGTTGTGAAGTTTCAAGTTGTGGAGTTTCTAGTTGCGGCGTCTCAAGTTGTGGAGTTTCTAGTTGCGCAGTGTCTAGTTGTGGTGTTTCTAGCTCTGGAATTTCTTGTTGCGGAGTTTTGAGTTTCGGAGTTCCATAGTTGCAGTCTCTAGTTGTGGAGTTTCTAGTTGTGGAGTGTCTAGTTGTAGAATTTCCAGTTGTGTAGTTTCTAGTAGAGTTTCGAATTTTGATGTTTCTAGTTGTTGAGTTTCTAGTTTGAAGTCTCTAGTTGTAGATTCTCTAGTTGTGGAGTCTCTCGTTTAGGAGTTTCTAGTTGAAGAGTTTTTAGTTGTGGAGTGTCTAGTTGTGGAGTTTCCAGTTGTGGAGTTTCGAGTTGTGGAGTTTCGAGTTTTGGAGTTTCTAGTTGTGGAGTTTTGAGTTGTGGAGTTTCTAGTTGTGGAGTTTCTAGTTGCGGAATATCTAGCTGTGTATTTTCTAGTTGCGTAACTTAAGGTTGTGAGGTTTCAAGTTGTGGAGTTTCTAGTTGTGGAGTTTCTAGTTGTGGAGTTTCTAGTTGTGGAGCCTCTAGTTGTGTAGTTTCTAGCTGCGGAGTTTCTAGTTGCGGAGTTTCTAGTTGCAGAGTCTCTGGTTGTGGAGTTTCTAGTTGCGGAGTCTCTAGTTGTGGAGTTTCTAGTTGTGGAGTTTCCAGTTGTGGAGTTTTTAGTTGTGGAGTTTCTAGTTGTGGAGTTTCTGGTTGTGGAGTTTCTAATTGTGAAATTTCCAGTTGTGGAGTTTTGCGTTGTGGAGTTTCTAGTTGTGGAGTCTCAAGTTGTGGAGTTTAGAGTTGTGGAGTTTCAGGTTGTGGAGTCTCTAGTTGTGGAGTTTCTAGTTGCGGAGTATCTAGTTGTGGAGTTTCCAGTTGTGGAGTTTCTAGTTGTGGAGTTGCGGAGTCTCTAGTTGTGGAGTTTCTAGTTGCGGAGTCTCTAGTTGCGGAGTCTCAAGTTGTGGAGTTTCCAGTTGTGCAGTTTTTAGTTGTGGAGTTTCTAGTTGTTGAGTTTCTAGTTGTGAAGTCTCTAGTTTTGCAGTTTCTAGTTGTGGAGTTTCTAGATATGGAATTTCTAGTTGCCGAGTCTGTATTTGTGGAGTTTGTAGTTGTGGAGTTTCTAATTGTGGAGTCTCTAGTTGCGGAGTTTCTAGTTGTGGAGTTTCTTGTTGTGGAGTTTCTGGTTGTGGAGTTTCTAGTTGCGGAGTTTCAAGTTGTGCAGTTTCCAGTTGTGGAGTCTCTAGTTGCGGAGTTTCTAGTTGTGAAGTTTCTAGTTGTGGAGTTTCTAGTTTTGGAGTTTCTAGTTGTGGAGTTTCTAGTTGTAGAGTCTCCTGTTGCGGAGTTTCTAGTTGCGGAGTTTCTAGTTGGGGAGTTTCTAGTTGTGGAGTTTCTAGTTGTGGAGTCTTAAGTTGTGGAGTTTAAACGTGTGGAGTTTCAAGCTGTGGAGTCTATAGTTGTGGAGTTTCAATTTGTGGATTTTCTAGTTGTGGAATATCTAGTTGTAGATTTTTCAGTTGTGGAGTTTATAGTTGTGGAGTCTCTAGTTGCGGAGTTTCTAGTTGCAGAGTTTCTAGTTGTGGAGTTTCAAGTTGTGGAGTCTCTAGATGTGGAGTTTCTAGTTGTCGAGTTTCCAGTTGTGGAGTATCTAGTAGTGGAGTTTCGAGTTGTGGAGTTTCTAGTTGTGGAGTTTCTAGTTGCGGAGTTCCTAGTTGTGGAGTTTCTAGTTGCGGAGTTTCTAGTTGTGGAGTTTCAAGTTGCGGAGTCTCATGCTGTTGAGTTTCTAGTTGTTGAGTTTTTAGTTGTGGAGTTTCTAGTTGTTGAGTTTCTAGTTTGAAGTCTCTAGTTGTAGATTCTCTAGTTGTGGAGTCTCTAGTTTAGGAGTTTCTAGTTGAAGAGTTTTTAGTTGTGGAGTGTCTAGTTGTGGAGTTTCTAGTCTTGGAGTTTTAGTTGTGGAGTCTCTAGTTGTGTAGTTTCTAGGTGCGGAGTTTCTAGTTGCGGAGTTTCTAGTTGCAGAGTCTCTGGTTGTGGAGTTTCTAGTTGCAGAGTTTCTAGTTGCGGAGTATCTAGTTGTGGAGTTTGCAGTTGTGGAGTTTCTAGTTGTGGAATTGCAGAGTCTCTGATTGTGGAGTTTCTAGTTGTGGAGTTTCTAGTTGTGGAGTCTCTAGTTGTGGAGTCTCTAGTTGTGAAGTTTCTAGTTGTGGAGTTCCTAGTTGTGGAGTTTCTGGTTGTGGAGTTTCTAGTTGTGGAGTGTCTAGTTGTGGAGTTTCCAGTTGTGGAGTTTTTAGTTGTGGACTTTCTAGTTGTGGAGTTTCTGGTTGTGGAGTTTCTAGTTGTGGAGTTTCTAGTTGTGGAGTTCCCAGTTGTGGAGTTTTTAGTTGTGGACTTTCTAGATATGGAATTTCTAGTTGCCAAGTCTGTATTTGTGGAGTTTGTAGTTGTGGAGTTTCTAGTTGTGGAGTTTCTAGTTGGTGAGTCTCTAGTTGCGGAGTTTCTAGTTGTGGAGTTTCTAGTTCTGGAGTTTCTGGTTGTGGAGTTTGTAGTTGTGGAGTTTCTAGTTGTGGAGTTTCTAGTTGTGGAGTCTCTAGTTGTGGAGTTTCTAGTTGTGGAGTTTCTAGTTGTGGAGTTTCTGGTTTGGAGTTTCTAGTTGTGGAGTTTCAAGTTGTGCAGTTTCCAGTTGTGGAGTCTCTAGTTGTGGAGTTTCTAGTCGTGAAGTTTCTAGTTGTGGAGTTTCTAGTTTTGGAGTTTCTAGTTGTGGAGTTTCTAGTTGTAGAGTCTCCTGTTGCGGAGTTTCTAGTTGCGGAGTTTCTAGTTGGGGAGTTTCTAGTTGTGGAGTTTCTAGTTGTGGAGTCTTAAGTTGTGGAGTTTAAACGTGTGGAGTTTCAAGCTGTGGAGTCTATAGTTGTGGAGTTTCTAGTTGTAGATTTTCTAGTTGTGGAGTATCTAGTTGTGGATTTTTCATTTGTGGAGTTTATAGTTGTGGAGTTGCGGAGTCTCTAGTTGCGGAGTTTCTAGTTGCAGAGTCTCTAGTTATGGAGTTTCAAGTTGTGGAGTCTCTAGATGTGGAGTTTCTAGTTGTCGAGTTTCCAGTTGTGGAGTATCTAGTAGTGGAGTTTCGAGTTGTGGAGTTTCTAGTTGTGGAGTTTCTAGTTGCGGAGTTTCTAGTTGTGGAGTTTCTAGTTGCGGAGTTTCCAGTTGTTGAGTTTCAAGTTGCGGAGTCTCATGCTGTGGAGTTTCTAGTTGTTGAGTTTTTAGTTGTTGAGTTTCTAGTTGTTGAGTTTCTAGTTTGAAGTCTCTAGTTGTAGATTCTCTAGTTGTGGAGTCTCTAATTTAGGAGTTTCTAGTTGAAGAGTTTTTTGTTGTGGAGTGTCTAGTTGTGGAGTTTCTAGTCGTGGAGTTTCTAGTTGCAGAGTCTCTGGTTGTGGAGTTTCTAGATGTGGAGTTTCTAGTTGTGGAGTCTCTAGTTGCGGAGTCTCTAGTTGTGAAGTTTCTAGTTGTGGAGTTTTAGTTGTGGAGTTTCTGGTTGTGGAGTTTCTAGTTGTGGAGTGTCTAGTTGTGGAGTTTCGAGTTGTGGAGTTTCTAGTTGTGGAGTTTCTAGTTGTGGAGTTTCTAGTTGGGGAGTTTCTAGTTGTGGAGTTTCTAGTTGTGGAGTCTTAAGTTGTGGAGTTTAAACGTGTGGAGTTTCAAGCTGTGGAGTCTATAGTTGTGGAGTTTCTAGTTGTAGATTTTCTAGTTGTGGAGTATCTAGTTGTGGATTTTTCATTTGTGGAGTTTATAGTTGTGGAGTTGCGGAGTCTCTAGTTGCGGAGTTTCTAGTTGCAGAGTCTCTAGTTATGGAGTTTCAAGTTGTGGAGTCTCTAGATGTGGAGTTTCTAGTTGTCGAGTTTCCAGTTGTGGAGTATCTAGTAGTGGAGTTTCGAGTTGTGGAGTTTCTAGTTGTGGAGTTTCTAGTTGCGGAGTTTCTAGTTGTGGAGTTTCTAGTTGCGGAGTTTCCAGTTGTGGAGTTTCAAGTTGCGGAGTCTCATGCTGTGGAGTTTCTAGTTGTTGAGTTTTTAGTTGTTGAGTTTCTAGTTGTTGAGTTTCTAGTTTGAAGTCTCTAGTTGTAGATTCTCTAGTTGTGGAGTCTCTAATTTAGGAGTTTCTAGTTGAAGAGTTTTTTGTTGTGGAGTGTCTAGTTGTGGAGTTTCTAGTCGTGGAGTTTCTAGTTGTGGAGTTTTAGTTGTGGAGTTTCTGGTTGTGGAGTTTCTAGTTGTGGAGTGTCTAGTTGTGGAGTTTCGAGTTGTGGAGTTTCTAGTTGTGGAGTTTCTAGTTGTGGAGTTTCTAGTTGTGGAGTTTCTAGTTGTGGAGTTTCCAGTTCTAGAGTTTTTAGTTGTGGACTTTCTAGACATGAAATTTCTTGTAGCCGAGTCTTTATTTGTAGAGTTTGTAGTTGTGGAGTTTCTAGTTGTGAAGTTTCCAGTTGTGGAGTTTCTAGTTGTTGAGTTTCTAGTTGAGAAGTCTCTAGTTTTGCAGTTTTTAGTTGTGGAGTTTCTAGATATGGAATTTCTAGTTGCCGAGTCTCTATTTGTGGAGTTTGTAGTTGTGAAGTTTCTAGTTGTGGAGTTTCTAGTTGGTGAGTCTCTTGTTGTGGAGTTTCTAGTTGTGGAGTTTCTAGTTGTGGAGTTTCTGGTTGTGGAGTTTCTAGTTGTGGAGTTTCCAGTTGCAGAGTTTCTAGTTGCGGAGTTTCTAGTTGCGGAGTTTTTAATAGCGGAGTTTCTAGTTGTGGAGTTTCAAGTTGCGGAGTCTCAAGTTGTGGAGTTTCCAGTTGTGGAGTTTCTAGTTGTGGAGTTTATAGTTGTGGAGTTTCTAGTTGTGGAGTCTCTAGTTGTGGAGTTTCAAGTTGTGGAGTTTATAGATGTGGGGTTTCTAGTTGTGGAGTTTCTAGCTGCGGAGTTTCTAGTTGCAGAGTTTCTAGTTTTGGAGTTTCTAGTTGCGAATTCTCTAGTTGAGGAGTGTCTAGTAGTAGAGTTTCTAGTTGTGGAGTTTCTAGTTGTGAAGTTTCAAGTTGTGGAGTTTTAGTTGCGGCGTCTCAAGTTGTGGAGTTTCTAGTTGCGGAGTGTCTAGTTGTGGTGTTTCTAGCTCTGGAATTTCTTGTTGCGGAGTTTCGAGTTGCGGAGTTCCATAATTGCAGAGTCTCTAGTTGTGGAGTACTAGTTGTGGAGTGTCTAGTTGTGGAATTTCCAGTTGTGTAGTTTCTAGTAGAGTTTCGAATTTTGAAGTTTCTAGTTGTTGAGTTTCTAGTTTGAAGTCTCTAGTTGTAGATTCTCTAGTTGCAGAGTCTCTAGTTTTGGAGTTTCTAGTTGCGAATTCTCTAGTTGAGGAGTCTCCAGTTGTAGAGTTTCTTGTTGTGGAGTTTCTAGTTGTGAAGTTTCAAGTTGTGGAGTTTCTAGTTGCGGCGTCTCAAGTTGTGGAGTTTCTAGTTGCGGAGTGTCTAGTTGTGGTGTTTCTAGCTCTGGAATTTCTTGTTGCGGAGTTTTGAGTTTCGGAGTTCCATAGTTGCAGTCTCTAGTTGTGGAGTTTCTAGTTGTGGAGTGTCTAGTTGTGGAATTTCCAGTTGTGTAGTTTCTAGTAGAGTTTCGAATTTTGAAGTTTCTAGTTGTTGAGTTTCTAATTTGAAGTCTCTAGTTGTAGATTCTCTAGTTTTGGAGTCTCTAGTTTTGGAGTTTCTAGTTGAGGAGTTTTTAGTTGTGGAGTGTCTAGTTGTGGAGTTTCCAGTTGTGGAGTTTCGAGTTGTGGAGTTTCGAGTTTTGGAGTTTCTAGTTGTGGAGTTTTGAGTTGTGGAGTTTCTAGTTGTGGAGTTTCTAGTTGCGGAATATCTAGCTGTGTATTTTCTAGTTGCGTAACTTAAGGTTTTGAGGTTTCAAGTTGTGGAGTTTCTAGTTGTGGAGTTTCTAGTTGTGGAGTTTCTAGTTGTGGAGTCTCTAGTTGTGTAGTTTCTAGCTGCGGAGTTTCTAGTTGCGGAGTTTCTAGTTGCAGAGTCTCTGGTTGTGGAGTTTCTAGTCGTGAAGTTTCTAGTTGTGGAGTTTCTAGTTTTGGAGTTTCTAGTTGTGGAGTTTCTAGTTGTAGAGTCTCCTGTTGCGGAGTTTCTAGTTGCGGAGTTTCTAGTTGGGGAGTTTCTAGTTGTGGAGTTTCTAGTTGTGGAGTCTTAAGTTGTGGAGTTTAAACGTGTGGAGTTTCAAGCTGTGGAGTCTATAGTTGTGGAGTTTCTAGTTGTAGATTTTCTAGTTGTGGAGTATCTAGTTGTGGATTTTTCATTTGTGGAGTTTATAGTTGTGGAGTTGCGGAGTCTCTAGTTGCGGAGTTTCTAGTTGCAGAGTCTCTAGTTATGGAGTTTCAAGTTGTGGAGTCTCTAGATGTGGAGTTTCTAGTTGTCGAGTTTCCAGTTGTGGAGTATCTAGTAGTGGAGTTTCGAGTTGTGGAGTTTCTAGTTGTGGAGTTTCTAGTTGCGGAGTTTCTAGTTGTGGAGTTTCAAGTTGCGGAGTCTCATGCTGTGGAGTTTCTAGTTGTTGAGTTTTTAGTTGTTGAGTTTCTAGTTGTTGAGTTTCTAGTTTGAAGTCTCTAGTTGTAGATTCTCTAGTTGTGGAGTCTCTAATTTAGGAGTTTCTAGTTGAAGAGTTTTTTGTTGTGGAGTGTCTAGTTGTGGAGTTTCTAGTCGTGGAGTTTCTAGTTGCAGAGTCTCTGGATGTGGAGTTTCTAGTTGCGGAGTATCTAGTTGTGGAGCTTGCAGTTGTGGAGTTTCTAGTTGTGGAATTGCAGAGTCTCTGGTTGTGGAGTTTCTAGATGTGGAGTTTCTAGTTGTGGAGTCTCTAGTTGCGGAGTCTCTAGTTGTGAAGTTTCTAGTTGTGGAGTTTTAGTTGTGGAGTTTCTGGTTGTGGAGTTTCTAGTTGTGGAGTGTCTAGTTGTGGAGTTTCGAGTTGTAGAGTTTCTAGTTGTGGAGTTTCTAGTTGCGGAGTTTCTAGTTGTGGAGTTTCTAGTTGTGGAGTTTCCAGTTCTAGAGTTTTTAGTTGTGGACTTTCTAGACATGAAATTTCTTGTAGCCGAGTCTTTATTTGTAGAGTTTGTAGTTGTGGAGTTTCTAGTTGTGAAGTTTCCAGTTGTGGAGTTTCTAGTTGTTGAGTTTCTAGTTGAGAAGTCTCTAGTTTTGCAGTTTTTAGTTGTGGAGTTTCTAGATATGGAATTTCTAGTTGCCGAGTCTCTATTTGTGGAGTTTGTAGTTGTGCAGTTTCTTGTTGTGGAGTTTCTAGTTGGTGAGTCTCTAGTTGTGGAGTTTCTAGTTGTGGAGTTTCTAGTTGTGGAGTTTCTGGTTGTGGAGTTTCTAGTTGTGGAGTTTCCTGTTGCGGAGTTTCTAGTTGCGGAGTGTCTAGTTGCGGTGTTTCAAGCTCTGGAATTTCTTGTTGCGGAGTTTCGAGTTGCGGAGTTCCATAATTGTAGAGTCTCTAGTTGTGGAGTACTAGTTGTGGAGTGTCTAGTTGTGGAATTTCCAGTTGTGTAGTTTCTAGTAGAGTTTCGAATTTTGAAGTTTCTAGTTGTTGTGTTTCTAGTTTGAAGTCTCTAGTTGTAGATTCTCTAGTTGCAGAGTCTCTAGTTTTGGAGTTTCTAGTTGCGAATTCTCTAGTTGAGGAGTCTCCAGTTGTAGAGTTTCTTGTTGTGGAGTTTCTAGTTGTGAAGTTTCAAGTTGTGGAGTTTCTAGTTGCGGCGTCTCAAGTTGTGGAGTTTCTAGTTGCGCAGTGTCTAGTTGTGGTGTTTCTAGCTCTGGAATTTCTTGTTGCGGAGTTTTGAGTTTCGGAGTTCCATAGTTGCAGTCTCTAGTTGTGGAGTTTCTAGTTGTGGAGTGTCTAGTTGTGGAATTTCCAGTTGTGTAGTTTCTAGTAGAGTTTCGAATTTTGATGTTTCTAGTTGTTGAGTTTCTAGTTTGAAGTCTCTAGTTGTAGATTCTCTAGTTGTGGAGTCTCTCGTTTAGGAGTTTCTAGTTGAAGAGTTTTTAGTTGTGGAGTGTCTAGTTGTGGAGTTTCCAGTTGTGGAGTTTCGAGTTGTGGAGTTTCGAGTTTTGGAGTTTCTAGTTGTGGAGTTTTGAGTTGCGGAATATCTAGCTGTGTATTTTCTAGTTGCGTAACTTAAGGTTGTGAGGTTTCAAGTTGTGGAGTTTCTAGTTGTGGAGTTTCTAGTTGTGGAGTTTCTAGTTGTGGAGCCTCTAGTTGTGTAGTTTCTAGCTGCGGAGTTTCTAGTTGCGGAGTTTCTAGTTGCAGAGTCTCTGGTTGTGGAGTTTCTAGTTGCGGAGTCTCTAGTTGTGGAGTTTCTAGTTGTGGAGTTTCCAGTTGTGGAGTTTTTAGTTGTGGAGTTTCTAGTTGTGGAGTTTCTGGTTGTGGAGTTTCTAATTGTGAAATTTCCAGTTGTGGAGTTTTGCGTTGTGGACTTTCTAGTTGTGGAGTCTCAAGTTATGGATTTTAGAGTTGTGGAGTTTCAGGTTGTGGAGTCTCTAGTTGTGGAGTTTCTAGTTGCGGAGTATCTAGTTGTGGAGTTTCCAGTTGTGGAGTTTCTAGTTGTGGAGTTGCGGAGTCTCTAGTTGTGGAGTTTCTAGTTGCGGAGTCTCTAGTTGCGGAGTCTCAAGTTGTGGAGTTTCCAGTTGTGCAGTTTTTAGTTGTGGAGTTTCTAGTTGTTGAGTTTCTAGTTGTGAAGTCTCTAGTTTTGCAGTTTCTAGTTGTGGAGTTTCTAGATATGGAATTTCTAGTTGCCGAGTCTGTATTTGTGGAGTTTGTAGTTGTGGAGTTTCTAATTGTGGAGTCTCTAGTTGCGGAGTTTCTAGTTGTGGAGTTTCTTGTTGTGGAGTTTCTGGTTGTGGAGTTTCTAGTTGCGGAGTTTCAAGTTGTGCAGTTTCCAGTTGTGGAGTCTCTAGTTGCGGAGTTTCTAGTTGTGAAGTTTCTAGTTGTGGAGTTTCTAGTTTTGGAGTTTCTAGTTGTGGAGTTTCTAGTTGTAGAGTCTCTAGTTGTGGAGTTTCTAGTTGTGGAGTTTCCAGTTGTGGAGTTTTTAGTTGTGGAGTTTCTAGTTGTGGAGTTTCTGGTTGTGGAGTTTCTAATTGTGAAATTTCCAGTTGTGGAGTTTTGCGTTGTGGACTTTCTAGTTGTGGAGTCTCAAGTTATGGAGTTTAGAGTTGTGGAGTTTCAGGTTGTGGAGTCTCTAGTTGTGGAGTTTCTAGTTGCGGAGTATCTAGTTGTGGAGTTTCCAGTTGTGGAGTTTCTAGTTGTGGAGTTGCGGAGTCTCTAGTTGTGGAGTTTCTAGTTGCGGAGTCTCTAGTTGCGGAGTCTCAAGTTGTGGAGTTTCCAGTTGTGCAGTTTTTAGTTGTGGAGTTTCTAGTTGTTGAGTTTCTAGTTGTGAAGTCTCTAGTTTTGCAGTTTCTAGTTGTGGAGTTTCTAGATATGGAATTTCTAGTTGCCGAGTCTGTATTTGTGGAGTTTGTAGTTGTGGAGTTTCTAATTGTGGAGTCTCTAGTTGCGGAGTTTCTAGTTGTGGAGTTTCTTGTTGTGGAGTTTCTGGTTGTGGAGTTTCTAGTTGCGGAGTTTCAAGTTGTGCAGTTTCCAGTTGTGGAGTCTCTAGTTGCGGAGTTTCTAGTTGTGAAGTTTCTAGTTGTGGAGTTTCTAGTTTTGGAGTTTCTAGTTGTGGAGTTTCTAGTTGTAGAGTCTCCTGTTGCGGAGTTTCTAGTTGTGGAGTTTCTAGTTGGGGAGTTTCTAGTTGTGGAGTTTCTAGTTGTGGAGTCTTAAGTTGTGGAGTTTAAACGTGTGGAGTTTCAAGCTGTGGAGTCTATAGTTGTGGAGTTTCAATTTGTGGATTTTCTAGTTGTGGAATATCTAGTTGTAGATTTTTCAGTTGTGGAGTTTATAGTTGTGGAGTCTCTAGTTGCGGAGTTTCTAGTTGCAGAGTTTCTAGTTGTGGAGTTTCAAGTTGTGGAGTCTCTAGATGTGGAGTTTCTAGTTGTCGAGTTTCCAGTTGTGGAGTATCTAGTAGTGGAGTTTCGAGTTGTGGAGTTTCTAGTTGTGGAGTTTCTAGTTGCGGAGTTCCTAGTTGTGGAGTTTCTAGTTGCGGAGTTTCTAGTTGTGGAGTTTCAAGTTGCGGAGTCTCATGCTGTTGAGTTTCTAGTTGTTGAGTTTTTAGTTGTGGAGTTTCTAGTTGTTGAGTTTCTAGTTTGAA
The DNA here is from genome assembly GCF_043290135.1 of Rhipicephalus microplus. NCBI lineage: Eukaryota > Metazoa > Arthropoda > Arachnida > Ixodida > Ixodidae > Rhipicephalus > Rhipicephalus microplus. The sequence goes on from NW_027464834.1 coordinate 130,015, forward strand.
GTCTCTAGTTGTAGATTCTCTAGTTGTGGAGTCTCTAGTTTAGGAGTTTCTAGTTGAAGAGTTTTTAGTTGTGGAGTGTCTAGTTGTGGAGTTTCTAGTCTTGGAGTTTTAGTTGTGGAGTCTCTAGTTGTGTAGTTTCTAGGTGCGGAGTTTCTAGTTGCGGAGTTTCTAGTTGCAGAGTCTCTGGTTGTGGAGTTTCTAGTTGCAGAGTTTCTAGTTGCGGAGTATCTAGTTGTGGAGTTTGCAGTTGTGGAGTTTCTAGTTGTGGAATTGCAGAGTCTCTGATTGTGGAGTTTCTAGTTGTGGAGTTTCTAGTTGTGGAGTCTCTAGTTGTGGAGTCTCTAGTTGTGAAGTTTCTAGTTGTGGAGTTTCTAGTTGTGGAGTTTCTGGTTGTGGAGTTTCTAGTTGTGGAGTGTCTAGTTGTGGAGTTTCCAGTTGTGGAGTTTTTAGTTGTGGACTTTCTAGTTGTGAAGTTTCCAGTTGTGGAGTTTCTAGTTGTTGAGTTTCTAGTTGAGAAGTCTCTAGTTTTGCAGTTTTCAGTTGTGGAGTTTCTAGATATGGAATTTCTAGTTGCCGAGTCTCTATTTGTGGAGTTTGTAGTTGTGCAGTTTCTTGTTGTGGAGTTTCTAGTTGGTGAGTCTCTAGTTGTGGAGTTTCTAGTTGTGGAGTTTCTAGTTGTGGAGTTTCTGGTTGTGGAGTTTCTAGTTGTGGAGTTTCCTGTTGCGGAGTTTCTAGTTGCGGAGTGTCTAGTTGTGGTGTTTCAAGCTCTGGAATTTCTTGTTGCGGAGTTTCGAGTTGCGGAGTTCCATAATTGTAGAGTCTCTAGTTGTGGAGTACTAGTTGTGGAGTGTCTAGTTGTGGAATTTCCAGTTGTGTAGTTTCTAGTAGAGTTTCGAATTTTGAAGTTTCTAGTTGTTGAGTTTCTAATTTGAAGTCTCTAGTTGTAGATTCTCTAGTTTTGGAGTCTCTAGTTTTGGAGTTTCTAGTTGAGGAGTTTTTAGTTGTGGAGTGTCTAGTTGTGGAGTTTCCAGTTGTGGAGTTTCGAGTTGTGGAGTTTCGAGTTTTGGAGTTTCTAGTTGTGGAGTTTTGAGTTGTGGAGTTTCTAGTTGTGGAGTTTCTAGTTGCGGAATATCTAGCTGTGTATTTTCTAGTTGCGTAACTTAAGGTTTTGAGGTTTCAAGTTGTGGAGTTTCTAGTTGTGGAGTTTCTAGTTGTGGAGTTTCTAGTTGTGGAGTCTCTAGTTGTGTAGTTTCTAGCTGCGGAGTTTCTAGTTGCGGAGTTTCTAGTTGCAGAGTCTCTGGTTGTGGAGTTTCTAGTCGTGAAGTTTCTAGTTGTGGAGTTTCTAGTTTTGGAGTTTCTAGTTGTGGAGTTTCTAGTTGTAGAGTCTCCTGTTGCGGAGTTTCTAGTTGGGGAGTTTCTAGTTGTGGAGTTTCTAGTTGTGGAGTCTTAAGTTGTGGAGTTTAAACGTGTGGAGTTTCAAGCTGTGGAGTCTATAGTTGTGGAGTTTCTAGTTGTAGATTTTCTAGTTGTGGAGTATCTAGTTGTGGATTTTTCATTTGTGGAGTTTATAGTTGTGGAGTTGCGGAGTCTCTAGTTGCGGAGTTTCTAGTTGCAGAGTCTCTAGTTATGGAGTTTCAAGTTGTGGAGTCTCTAGATGTGGAGTTTCTAGTTGTCGAGTTTCCAGTTGTGGAGTATCTAGTAGTGGAGTTTCGAGTTGTGGAGTTTCTAGTTGTGGAGTTTCTAGTTGCGGAGTTTCTAGTTGTGGAGTTTCAAGTTGCGGAGTCTCATGCTGTGGAGTTTCTAGTTGTTGAGTTTTTAGTTGTTGAGTTTCTAGTTGTTGAGTTTCTAGTTTAAAGTCTCTAGTTGTAGATTCTCTAGTTGTGGAGTCTCTAATTTAGGAGTTTCTAGTTTAAGAATTTTTTGTTGTGGAGTGTCTAGTTGTGGAGTTTCTAGTCGTGGAGTTTCTAGTTGCAGAGTCTCTGGATGTGGAGTTTCTAGTTGCGGAGTATCTAGTTGTGGAGCTTGCAGTTGTGGAGTTTCTAGTTGTGGAATTGCAGAGTCTCTGGTTGTGGAGTTTCTAGATGTGGAGTTTCTAGTTGTGAAGTTTCTAGTTGTGGAGTTTTAGTTGTGGAGTTTCTGGTTGTGGAGTTTCTAGTTGTGGAGTGTCTAGTTGTGGAGTTTCGAGTTGTAGAGTTTCTAGTTGTGGAGTTTCTAGTTGCGGAGTTTCTAGTTGTGGAGTTTCTAGTTGTGGAGTTTCCAGTTCTAGAGTTTTTAGTTGTGGACTTTCTAGACATGAAATTTCTTGTAGCCGAGTCTTTATTTGTAGAGTTTGTAGTTGTGGAGTTTCTAGTTGTGAAGTTTCCAGTTGTGGAGTTTCTAGTTGTTGAGTTTCTAGTTGAGAAGTCTCTAGTTTTGCAGTTTTTAGTTGTGGAGTTTCTAGATATGGAATTTCTAGTTGCCAAGTCTCTATTTGTGGAGTTTGTAGTTGTGCAGTTTCTTGTTGTGGAGTTTCTAGTTGGTGAGTCTCTAGTTGTGGAGTTTCTAGTTGTGGAGTTTCTAGTTGTGGAGTTTCTGGTTGTGGAGTTTCTAGTTGTGGAGTTTCCTGTTGCGGAGTTTCTAGTTGCGGAGTGTCTAGTTGTGGTGTTTCAAGCTCTGGAATTTCTTGTTGCGGAGTTTCGAGTTGCGGAGTTCCATAATTGTAGAGTCTCTAGTTGTGGAGTACTAGTTGTGGAGTGTCTAGTTGTGGAATTTCCAGTTGTGTAGTTTCTAGTAGAGTTTCGAATTTTGAAGTTTCTAGTTGTTGTGTTTCTAGTTTGAAGTCTCTAGTTGTAGATTCTCTAGTTGCAGAGTCTCTAGTTTTGGAGTTTCTAGTTGCGAATTCTCTAGTTGAGGAGTCTCCAGTTGTAGAGTTTCTTGTTGTGGAGTTTCTAGTTGTGAAGTTTCAAGTTGTGGAGTTTCTAGTTGCGGCGTCTCAAGTTGTGGAGTTTCTAGTTGCGCAGTGTCTAGTTGTGGTGTTTCTAGCTCTGGAATTTCTTGTTGCGGAGTTTTGAGTTTCGGAGTTCCATAGTTGCAGTCTCTAGTTGTGGAGTTTCTAGTTGTGGAGTGTCTAGTTGTAGAATTTCCAGTTGTGTAGTTTCTAGTAGAGTTTCGAATTTTGATGTTTCTAGTTGTTGAGTTTCTAGTTTGAAGTCTCTAGTTGTAGATTCTCTAGTTGTGGAGTCTCTCGTTTAGGAGTTTCTAGTTGAAGAGTTTTTAGTTGTGGAGTGTCTAGTTGTGGAGTTTCCAGTTGTGGAGTTTCGAGTTGTGGAGTTTCGAGTTTTGGAGTTTCTAGTTGTGGAGTTTTGAGTTGTGGAGTTTCTAGTTGTGGAGTTTCTAGTTGCGGAATATCTAGCTGTGTATTTTCTAGTTGCGTAACTTAAGGTTGTGAGGTTTCAAGTTGTGGAGTTTCTAGTTGTGGAGTTTCTAGTTGTGGAGTTTCTAGTTGTGGAGCCTCTAGTTGTGTAGTTTCTAGCTGCGGAGTTTCTAGTTGCGGAGTTTCTAGTTGCAGAGTCTCTGGTTGTGGAGTTTCTAGTTGCGGAGTCTCTAGTTGTGGAGTTTCTAGTTGTGGAGTTTCCAGTTGTGGAGTTTTTAGTTGTGGAGTTTCTAGTTGTGGAGTTTCTGGTTGTGGAGTTTCTAATTGTGAAATTTCCAGTTGTGGAGTTTTGCGTTGTGGAGTTTCTAGTTGTGGAGTCTCAAGTTGTGGAGTTTAGAGTTGTGGAGTTTCAGGTTGTGGAGTCTCTAGTTGTGGAGTTTCTAGTTGCGGAGTATCTAGTTGTGGAGTTTCCAGTTGTGGAGTTTCTAGTTGTGGAGTTGCGGAGTCTCTAGTTGTGGAGTTTCTAGTTGCGGAGTCTCTAGTTGCGGAGTCTCAAGTTGTGGAGTTTCCAGTTGTGCAGTTTTTAGTTGTGGAGTTTCTAGTTGTTGAGTTTCTAGTTGTGAAGTCTCTAGTTTTGCAGTTTCTAGTTGTGGAGTTTCTAGATATGGAATTTCTAGTTGCCGAGTCTGTATTTGTGGAGTTTGTAGTTGTGGAGTTTCTAATTGTGGAGTCTCTAGTTGCGGAGTTTCTAGTTGTGGAGTTTCTTGTTGTGGAGTTTCTGGTTGTGGAGTTTCTAGTTGCGGAGTTTCAAGTTGTGCAGTTTCCAGTTGTGGAGTCTCTAGTTGCGGAGTTTCTAGTTGTGAAGTTTCTAGTTGTGGAGTTTCTAGTTTTGGAGTTTCTAGTTGTGGAGTTTCTAGTTGTAGAGTCTCCTGTTGCGGAGTTTCTAGTTGCGGAGTTTCTAGTTGGGGAGTTTCTAGTTGTGGAGTTTCTAGTTGTGGAGTCTTAAGTTGTGGAGTTTAAACGTGTGGAGTTTCAAGCTGTGGAGTCTATAGTTGTGGAGTTTCAATTTGTGGATTTTCTAGTTGTGGAATATCTAGTTGTAGATTTTTCAGTTGTGGAGTTTATAGTTGTGGAGTCTCTAGTTGCGGAGTTTCTAGTTGCAGAGTTTCTAGTTGTGGAGTTTCAAGTTGTGGAGTCTCTAGATGTGGAGTTTCTAGTTGTCGAGTTTCCAGTTGTGGAGTATCTAGTAGTGGAGTTTCGAGTTGTGGAGTTTCTAGTTGTGGAGTTTCTAGTTGCGGAGTTCCTAGTTGTGGAGTTTCTAGTTGCGGAGTTTCTAGTTGTGGAGTTTCAAGTTGCGGAGTCTCATGCTGTTGAGTTTCTAGTTGTTGAGTTTTTAGTTGTGGAGTTTCTAGTTGTTGAGTTTCTAGTTTGAAGTCTCTAGTTGTAGATTCTCTAGTTGTGGAGTCTCTAGTTTAGGAGTTTCTAGTTGAAGAGTTTTTAGTTGTGGAGTGTCTAGTTGTGGAGTTTCTAGTCTTGGAGTTTTAGTTGTGGAGTCTCTAGTTGTGTAGTTTCTAGGTGCGGAGTTTCTAGTTGCGGAGTTTCTAGTTGCAGAGTCTCTGGTTGTGGAGTTTCTAGTTGCAGAGTTTCTAGTTGCGGAGTATCTAGTTGTGGAGTTTGCAGTTGTGGAGTTTCTAGTTGTGGAATTGCAGAGTCTCTGATTGTGGAGTTTCTAGTTGTGGAGTTTCTAGTTGTGGAGTCTCTAGTTGTGGAGTCTCTAGTTGTGAAGTTTCTAGTTGTGGAGTTCCTAGTTGTGGAGTTTCTGGTTGTGGAGTTTCTAGTTGTGGAGTGTCTAGTTGTGGAGTTTCCAGTTGTGGAGTTTTTAGTTGTGGACTTTCTAGTTGTGGAGTTTCTGGTTGTGGAGTTTCTAGTTGTGGAGTTTCTAGTTGTGGAGTTCCCAGTTGTGGAGTTTTTAGTTGTGGACTTTCTAGATATGGAATTTCTAGTTGCCAAGTCTGTATTTGTGGAGTTTGTAGTTGTGGAGTTTCTAGTTGTGGAGTTTCTAGTTGGTGAGTCTCTAGTTGCGGAGTTTCTAGTTGTGGAGTTTCTAGTTCTGGAGTTTCTGGTTGTGGAGTTTGTAGTTGTGGAGTTTCTAGTTGTGGAGTTTCTAGTTGTGGAGTCTCTAGTTGTGGAGTTTCTAGTTGTGGAGTTTCTAGTTGTGGAGTTTCTGGTTTGGAGTTTCTAGTTGTGGAGTTTCAAGTTGTGCAGTTTCCAGTTGTGGAGTCTCTAGTTGTGGAGTTTCTAGTCGTGAAGTTTCTAGTTGTGGAGTTTCTAGTTTTGGAGTTTCTAGTTGTGGAGTTTCTAGTTGTAGAGTCTCCTGTTGCGGAGTTTCTAGTTGCGGAGTTTCTAGTTGGGGAGTTTCTAGTTGTGGAGTTTCTAGTTGTGGAGTCTTAAGTTGTGGAGTTTAAACGTGTGGAGTTTCAAGCTGTGGAGTCTATAGTTGTGGAGTTTCTAGTTGTAGATTTTCTAGTTGTGGAGTATCTAGTTGTGGATTTTTCATTTGTGGAGTTTATAGTTGTGGAGTTGCGGAGTCTCTAGTTGCGGAGTTTCTAGTTGCAGAGTCTCTAGTTATGGAGTTTCAAGTTGTGGAGTCTCTAGATGTGGAGTTTCTAGTTGTCGAGTTTCCAGTTGTGGAGTATCTAGTAGTGGAGTTTCGAGTTGTGGAGTTTCTAGTTGTGGAGTTTCTAGTTGCGGAGTTTCTAGTTGTGGAGTTTCTAGTTGCGGAGTTTCCAGTTGTGGAGTTTCAAGTTGCGGAGTCTCATGCTGTGGAGTTTCTAGTTGTTGAGTTTTTAGTTGTTGAGTTTCTAGTTGTTGAGTTTCTAGTTTGAAGTCTCTAGTTGTAGATTCTCTAGTTGTGGAGTCTCTAATTTAGGAGTTTCTAGTTGAAGAGTTTTTTGTTGTGGAGTGTCTAGTTGTGGAGTTTCTAGTCGTGGAGTTTCTAGTTGCAGAGTCTCTGGTTGTGGAGTTTCTAGATGTGGAGTTTCTAGTTGTGGAGTCTCTAGTTGCGGAGTCTCTAGTTGTGAAGTTTCTAGTTGTGGAGTTTTAGTTGTGGAGTTTCTGGTTGTGGAGTTTCTAGTTGTGGAGTGTCTAGTTGTGGAGTTTCGAGTTGTGGAGTTTCTAGTTGTGGAGTTTCTAGTTGTGGAGTTTCTAGTTGTGGAGTTTCTAGTTGTGGAGTTTCCAGTTCTAGAGTTTTTAGTTGTGGACTTTCTAGACATGAAATTTCTTGTAGCCGAGTCTTTATTTGTAGAGTTTGTAGTTGTGGAGTTTCTAGTTGTGAAGTTTCCAGTTGTGGAGTTTCTAGTTGTTGAGTTTCTAGTTGAGAAGTCTCTAGTTTTGCAGTTTTTAGTTGTGGAGTTTCTAGATATGGAATTTCTAGTTGCCGAGTCTCTATTTGTGGAGTTTGTAGTTGTGAAGTTTCTAGTTGTGGAGTTTCTAGTTGGTGAGTCTCTTGTTGTGGAGTTTCTAGTTGTGGAGTTTCTAGTTGTGGAGTTTCTGGTTGTGGAGTTTCTAGTTGTGGAGTTTCCAGTTGCAGAGTTTCTAGTTGCGGAGTTTCTAGTTGCGGAGTTTTTAATAGCGGAGTTTCTAGTTGTGGAGTTTCAAGTTGCGGAGTCTCAAGTTGTGGAGTTTCCAGTTGTGGAGTTTCTAGTTGTGGAGTTTATAGTTGTGGAGTTTCTAGTTGTGGAGTCTCTAGTTGTGGAGTTTCAAGTTGTGGAGTTTTGAGTTGTGGAGTTTCGAGTTGTGGAGTTTCTAGTTGTGGAGTTTCTAGATGTGGGGTTTCTAGTTGTGGAGTTTCTAGCTGCGGAGTTTCTAGTTGCAGAGTTTCTAGTTTTGGAGTTTCTAGTTGCGAATTCTCTAGTTGAGGAGTGTCTAGTAGTAGAGTTTCTAGTTGTGGAGTTTCTAGTTGTGAAGTTTCAAGTTGTGGAGTTTTAGTTGCGGCGTCTCAAGTTGTGGAGTTTCTAGTTGCGGAGTGTCTAGTTGTGGTGTTTCTAGCTCTGGAATTTCTTGTTGCGGAGTTTCGAGTTGCGGAGTTCCATAATTGCAGAGTCTCTAGTTGTGGAGTACTAGTTGTGGAGTGTCTAGTTGTGGAATTTCCAGTTGTGTAGTTTCTAGTAGAGTTTCGAATTTTGAAGTTTCTAGTTGTTGAGTTTCTAGTTTGAAGTCTCTAGTTGTAGATTCTCTAGTTGCAGAGTCTCTAGTTTTGGAGTTTCTAGTTGCGAATTCTCTAGTTGAGGAGTCTCCAGTTGTAGAGTTTCTTGTTGTGGAGTTTCAAGTTGTGAAGTTTCAAGTTGTGGAGTTTCTAGTTGCGGCGTCTCAAGTTGTGGAGTTTCTAGTTGCGGAGTGTCTAGTTGTGGTGTTTCTAGCTCTGGAATTTCTTGTTGCGGAGTTTTGAGTTTCGGAGTTCCATAGTTGCAGTCTCTAGTTGTGGAGTTTCTAGTTGTGGAGTGTCTAGTTGTGGAATTTCCAGTTGTGTAGTTTCTAGTAGAGTTTCGAATTTTGAAGTTTCTAGTTGTTGAGTTTCTAATTTGAAGTCTCTAGTTGTAGATTCTCTAGTTTTGGGGTCTCTAGTTTTGGAGTTTCTAGTTGAGGAGTTTTTAGTTGTGGAGTGTCTAGTTGTGGAGTTTCCAGTTGTGGAGTTTCGAGTTGTGGAGTTTCGAGTTTTGGAGTTTCTAGTTGTGGAGTTTTGAGTTGTGGAGTTTCTAGTTGTGGAGTTTCTAGTTGCGGAATATCTAGCTGTGTATTTTCTAGTTGCGTAACTTAAGGTTGTGAGGTTTCAAGTTGTGGAGTTTCTAGTTGTGGAGTTTCTAGTTGTGGAGTTTCTAGTTGTGGAGTCTCTAGTTGTGTAGTTTCTAGCTGCGGAGTTTCTAGTTGCGGAGTTTCTAGTTGCAGAGTCTCTGGTTGTGGAGTTTCTAGTCGTGAAGTTTCTAGTTGTGGAGTTTCTAGTTTTGGAGTTTCTAGTTGTGGAGTTTCTAGTTGTAGAGTCTCCTGTTGCGGAGTTTCTAGTTGCGGAGTTTCTAGTTGGGGAGTTTCTAGTTGTGGAGTTTCTAGTTGTGGAGTCTTAAGTTGTGGAGTTTAAACGTGTGGAGTTTCAAGCTGTGGAGTCTATAGTTGTGGAGTTTCTAGTTGTAGATTTTCTAGTTGTGGAGTATCTAGTTGTGGATTTTTCATTTGTGGAGTTTATAGTTGTGGAGTTGCGGAGTCTCTAGTTGCGGAGTTTCTAGTTGCAGAGTCTCTAGTTATGGAGTTTCAAGTTGTGGAGTCTCTAGATGTGGAGTTTCTAGTTGTCGAGTTTCCAGTTGTGGAGTATCTAGTAGTGGAGTTTCGAGTTGTGGAGTTTCTAGTTGTGGAGTTTCTAGTTGCGGAGTTTCTAGTTGTGGAGTTTCAAGTTGCGGAGTCTCATGCTGTGGAGTTTCTAGTTGTTGAGTTTTTAGTTGTTGAGTTTCTAGTTGTTGAGTTTCTAGTTTGAAGTCTCTAGTTGTAGATTCTCTAGTTGTGGAGTCTCTAATTTAGGAGTTTCTAGTTGAAGAGTTTTTTGTTGTGGAGTGTCTAGTTGTGGAGTTTCTAGTCGTGGAGTTTCTAGTTGCAGAGTCTCTGGATGTGGAGTTTCTAGTTGCGGAGTATCTAGCTGTGGAGCTTGCAGTTGTGGAGTTTCTAGTTGTGGAATTGCAGAGTCTCTGGTTGTGGAGTTTCTAGATGTGGAGTTTCTAGTTGTGGAGTCTCTAGTTGCGGAGTCTCTAGTTGTGAAGTTTCTAGTTGTGGAGTTTTAGTTGTGGAGTTTCTGGTTGTGGAGTTTCTAGTTGTGGAGTGTCTAGTTGTGGAGTTTCGAGTTGTAGAGTTTCTAGTTGTGGAGTTTCTAGTTGCGGAGTTTCTAGTTGTGGAGTTTCTAGTTGTGGAGTTTCCAGTTCTAGAGTTTTTAGTTGTGGACTTTCTAGACATGAAATTTCTTGTAGCCGAGTCTTTATTTGTAGAGTTTGTAGTTGTGGAGTTTCTAGTTGTGAAGTTTCCAGTTGTGGAGTTTCTAGTTGTTGAGTTTCTAGTTGAGAAGTCTCTAGTTTTGCAGTTTTTAGTTGTGGAGTTTCTAGATATGGAATTTCTAGTTGCCGAGTCTCTATTTGTGGAGTTTGTAGTTGTGAAGTTTCTATTTGTGGAGTTTCTAGTTGGTGAGTCTCTTGTTGTGGAGTTTCTAGTTGTGGAGTTTCTAGTTGTGGAGTTTCTGGTTGTGGAGTTTCTAGTTGTGGAGTTCCCAGTTGCGGAGTTTCTAGTTGCGGAGTTTCTAGTTGCGGAGTTTTTAATAGCGGAGTTTCTAGATGTGGAGTTTCAAGTTGCGGAGTCTCAAGTTGTGGAGTTTCCAGTTGTGGAGTTTCTAGTTGTGGAGTTTATAGTTGTGGAGTTTCTAGTTGTGGAGTCTCTAGTTGTGGAGTTTCAAGTTGTGGAGTTTTGAGTTGTGGAGTTTCGAGTTGTGGAGTTTCTAGTTGTGGAGTTTCTAGATGTGGGGTTTCTAGTTGTGGAGTTTCTAGCTGCGGAGTTTCTAGTTGCAGAGTTTCTAGTTTTGGAGTTTCTAGTTGCGAATTCTCTAGTTGAGGAGTGTCTAGTAGTAGAGTTTCTAGTTGTGGAGTTTCTAGTTGTGAAGTTTCAAGTTGTGGAGTTTTAGTTGCGGCGTCTCAAGTTGTGGAGTTTCTAGTTGCGGAGTGTCTAGTTGTGGTGTTTCTAGCTCTGGAATTTCTTGTTGCGGAGTTTAGAGTTGCGGAGTTCCATAATTGCAGAGTCTCTAGTTGTGGAGTACTAGTTGTGGAGTGTCTAGTTGTGGAATTTCCAGTTGTGTAGTTTCTAGTAGAGTTTCGAATTTTGAAGTTTCTAGTTGTTAAGTTTCTAGTTTGAAGTCTCTAGTTGTAGATTCTCTAGTTGCAGAGTCTCTAGTTTTGGAGTTTCTAGTTGCGAATTCTCTAGTTGAGGAGTCTCCAGTTGTAGAGTTTCTTGTTGTGGAGTTTCTAGTTGTGAAGTTTCAAGTTGTGGAGTTTCTAGTTGCGGCGTCTCAAGTTGTGGAGTTTCTAGTTGCGGAGAGTCTAGTTGTGGTGTTTCTAGCTCTGGAATTTCTTGTTGCGGAGTTTTGAGTTTCGGAGTTCCGTAGTTGCAGTCTCTAGTTGTGGAGTTTCTAGTTGTGGAGTGTCTAGTTGTGGAATTTCCAGTTGTGTAGTTTCTAGTAGAGTTTCGAATTTTGAAGTTTCTAGTTGTTGAGTTTCTAGTTTGAAGTCTCTAGTTGTAGATTCTCTAGTTTTGGAGTCTCTAGTTTTGGAGTTTCTAGTTGAAGAGTTTTTAGTTGTGGAGTGTCTAGTTGTGGAGTTTCCAGTTGTGGAGTTTCGAGTTGTGGAGTTTCGAGTTTTGGAGTTTCTAGTTGTGGAGTTTTGAGTTGTGGAGTTTCTAGTTGTGGAGTTTCTAGTTGCGGAATATCTAGCTGTATATTTTCTAGTTGCGTAACTTAAGGTTGTGAGGTTTCAAGTTGTGGAGTTTCTAGTTGTGGAGTTTCTAGTTGTGGAGTTTCTAGTTGTGGAGTCTCTAGTTGTGTAGTTTCTAGCAGCGGAGTTTCTAGTTGCGGAGTTTCTAGTTGCGGAGTTTCTAGTTGTGGAGTTTCCAGTTGTGGAGTTTTTAGTTGTGGAGTTTCTAGATGTGGAGTTTCTGGTTGTGGAGTTTCTAATTGTGAAATTTCCAGTTGTGGAGTTTCTAGTTGGGGAGTCTCAAGTTGTGGAGTTTAGAGTTGTGGAGTTTAGGGTTTGTGGAGTCTCTAGTTGTGGAGTTTCTAGTTGCGGAGTATCTAGTTGTGGAGTTTCCAGTTGTGGAGTTTCTAGTTGTGGAGTTGCGGAGTCTCTAGTTGTGGAGTTTCTAGTTGCGGAGTCTCTAGTTGTGGAGTTTCAAGTTGTGCAGTCTAGTTGTGGAGTTTCTAGTTGTGGAGTTTCCAGTTGTGGAGTATCTAGTTGTGGAGTTTCCAGTTGTGAAGTTTCAAGTTGCGGAGTCTCAAGTTGTGGAGTTTCCAGTTGTGCAGTTTGTAGTTGTGGAGTTTCTAGTTGTTGAGTTTCTAGTTGTGAAGTCTCTAGTTTTGCAGTTTCTAGTTGTGGAGTTTCTATATATGGAATTTCTAGTTGCCGAATCTGTATTTGTGGAGTTTGTAGTTGTGGAGTTTCTAATTGTGGAGTCTCTAGTTGCGGAGTTTCTAGTTGTGGAGTTTCTTGTTGTGGAGTTTCTGGTTGTGGAGTTTCTAGTTGTGGAGTTTCAAGTTGTGCAGTTTCCAGTTGTGGAGTCTCTAGTTGCGGAGTTTCTAGTTGTGAAGTTTCTAGTTGTGGAGTTTCTAGTTTTGGAGTTTCTAGTTGTGGAGTTTCTAGTTGTAGAGTCTCCTGTTGCGGAGTTTCTAGTTGCGGAGTTTCTAGTTGGGGAGTTTCTAGTTGTGGAGTTTCTAGTTGTGGAGTCTTAAGTTGTGGAGTTTAAACGTGTGGAGTTTCAAGCTGTGGAGTCTATAGTTGTGGAGTTTCAATTTGTGGATTTTCTAGTTGTGGAGTATCTAGTTGTGGATTTTTCAGTTGTGGAGTTTATAGTTGTGGAGTTGTGGAGTCTCTAGTTGCGGAGTTTCTACTTGCAGAGTTTCTAGTTGTGGAGTTTCAAGTTGTGGAGTCTCTAGATGTGGAGTTTCTAGTTGTCGAGTTTCCAGTTGTGGAGTATCTAGTAGTGGAGTTTCGAGTTGTGGAGTTTCTAGTTGTGGAGTTTCTAGTTGCGGAGTTCCTAGTTGTGGAGTTTCTAGTTGCGGAGTTTCTAGTTGTGGAGTTTCAAGTTGCGGAGTCTCATGCTGTGGAGTTTCTAGCTGCGGAGTTTCTAGTTGCGGAGTTTCTAGTTGCAGAGTCTCTGGTTGTGGAGTTTCTAGTTGCAGAGTTTCTAGTTGCGGAGTATCTAGTTGTGGAGTTTGCAGTTGTGGAGTTTCTAGTTGTGGAATTGCAGAGTCTCTGATTGTGGAGTTTCTAGTTGTGGAGTTTCTAGTTGTGGAGTCTCTAGTTGCGGAGTCTCTAGTTGTGAAGTTTCTAGTTGTGGAGTTTCTAGTTGTGGAGTTTCTGGTTGTGGAGTTTCTAGTTGTGGAGTGTCTTGTTGTGGAGTTTCCAGTTGTGGAGTTTCGAGTTGTGGAGTTTCTAGTTGTGGAGTTTCTAGTTGTGGAGTTTCTAGTTGTGGAGTTCCCAGTTGTGGAGTTTTTAGTTGTGGACTTTCTAGACATGAAATTTCTTGTAGACGAGTCTTTATTTGTAGAGTGTGTAGTTGTGGAGTTTCTAGTTGTGGAGTTTCTAGTTGTGGAGTTTCTAGTTGTTGAGTTTCTAGCTGAGAAGTCTCTAGTTTTGCAGTTTTTAGTTGTGGAGTTTCTAGATATGGAATTTTTAGTTGCCAAGTCTGTATTTGTGGAGTTTGTAGTTGTGGAGTTTCTAGTTGTGGAGTTTCTAGTTGGTGAGTCTCTAGTTGCGGAGTTTCTAGTTGTGGAGTTTCTAGTTGTGGAGTTTCTGGTTGTGGAGTTTGTAGTTGTGGAGTTTCTAGTTGTGGAGTTTCTAGTTGTGGAGTCTCTAGTTGTGGAGTTTCTAGTTGTGGAGTTTCTAGTTGTGGAGTTTCTGGTTTGGAGTTTCTAGTTGTGGAGTTTCAAGTTGTTCAGTTTCCAGTTGTGGAGTCTCTAGTTGTGGAGTTTCTAGTCGTGAAGTTTCTAGTTCTGGAGTTTCTAGTTTTGGAGTTTCTAGTTGTGGAGTTTCTAGTTGTAGAGTCTCCTGTTGCGGAGTTTCTAGTTGGGGAGTTTCTAGTTGTGGAGTTTCTAGTTGTGGAGTCTTAAGTTGTGGAGTTTAAACGTGTGGAGTTTCAAGCTGTGGAGTCTATAGTTGTGGAGTTTCTAGTTGTAGATTTTCTAGTTGTGGAGTATCTAGTTGTGGATTTTTCATTTGTGGAGTTTATAGTTGTGGAGTTGCGGAGTCTCTAGTTGCGGACTTTCTAGTTGCAGAGTCTCTAGTTATGAAGTTTCAAGTTGTGGAGTCTCTAGATGTGGAGTTTCTAGTTGTCGAGTTTCCAGTTGTGGAGTATCTAGTAGTGGAGTTTCGAGTTGTGGAGTTTCTAGTTGTGGAGTTTCTAGTTGCGGAGTTCCTAGTTGTGGAGTTTCTAGTTGCGGAGTTTCTAGTTGTGGAGTTTCAAGTTGCGGAGTCTCATGCTGTGGAGTTTCTAGCTGCGGAGTTTCTAGTTGCGGAGTTTCTAGTTGCAGAGTCTCTGGTTGTGGAGTTTCTAGTTGCAGAGTTTCTAGTTGCGGAGTATCTAGTTGTGGAGTTTGCAGTTGTGGAGTTTCTAGTTGTGGAATTGCAGAGTCTCTGATTGTGGAGTTTCTAGTTGTGGAGTTTCTAGTTGTGGAGTCTCTAGTTGCGGAGTCTCTAGTTGTGAAGTTTCTAGTTGTGGAGTTTCTAGTTGTGGAGTTTCTGGTTGTGGAGTTTCTAGTTGTGGAGTGTCTAGTTGTGGAGTTTCCAGTTGTGGAGTTTCGAGTTGTGGAGTTTCTAGTTGTGAAGTTTCTAGTTGTGGAGTTTCTAGTTGTGGAGTTCCCAGTTGTGGAGTTTTTAGTTGTGGACTTTCTAGACATGAAATTTCTTGTAGACGAGTCTTTATTTGTAGAGTGTGCAGTTGTGGAGTTTCTAGTTGTGGAGTTTCTAGTTGTGGAGTTTCTAGTTGTTGAGTTTCTAGCTGAGAAGTCTCTAGTTTTGCAGTTTTTAGTTGTGGAGTTTCTAGATATGGAATTTTTAGTTGCCAAGTCTGTATTTGTGGAGTTTGTAGTTGTGGAGTTTCTAGTTGTGGAGTTTCTAGTTGGTGAGTCTCTAGTTGCGGAGTTTCTAGTTGTGGAGTTTCTAGTTGTGGAGTTTCTGGTTGTGGAGTTTGTAGTTGTGGAGTTTCTAGTTGTGGAGTTTCTAGTTGTGGAGTCTCTAGTTGTGGAGTTTCTAGTTGTGGAGTTTCTAGTTGTGGAGTTTCTGGTTTGGAGTTTCTAGTTGTGGAGTTTCAAGTTGTTCAGTTTCCAGTTGTGGAGTCTCTAGTTGTGGAGTTTCTAGTCGTGAAGTTTCTAGTTCTGGAGTTTCTAGTTTTGGAGTTTCTAGTTGTGGAGTTTCTAGTTGTAGAGTCTCCTGTTGCGGAGTTTCTAGTTGCGGAGTTTCTAGTTGGGGAGTTTCTAGTTGTGGAGTTTCTAGTTGTGGAGTCTTAAGTTGTGGAGTTTAAACGTGTGGAGTTTCAAGCTGTGGAGTCTATAGTTGTGGAGTTTCTAGTTGTAGATTTTCTAGTTGTGGAGTATCTAGTTGTGGATTTTTCATTTGTGGAGTTTATAGTTGTGGAGTTGCGGAGTCTCTAGTTGCGGACTTTCTAGTTGCAGAGTCTCTAGTTATGAAGTTTCAAGTTGTGGAGTCTCTAGATGTGGAGTTTCTAGTTGTCGAGTTTCCAGTTGTGGAGTATCTAGTAGTGGAGTTTCGAGTTGTGGAGTTTCTAGTTGTGGAGTTTCTAGTTGCGGAGTTTCTAGTTGTGGAGTTTCTAGTTGCGGAGTTTCTAATTGTGGAGTTTCTAGTTGCGGAGTCTCATGCTGTGGAGTTTCTAGTTGTTGAGTTTTTAGTTGTTGAGTTTCTAGTTGTTGAGTTTCTAGTTTGAAGTCTCTAGTTGTAGATTCTCTAGTTGTGGAGTCTCTAATTTAGGAGTTTCTAGTTGAAGAGTTTTTTGTTGTGGAGTGTCTAGTTGTGGAGTTTCTAGTCGTGGAGTTTCTAGTTGCAGAGTCTCTGGTTGTGGAGTTTCTGGTTGCGGAGTTTCTAGTTGCGGAGTATCTAGTTGTGGAGCTTGCAGTTGTGGAGTTTCTAGTTGTGGAATTGCAGAGTCTCTAGTTGTGGAGTTTCTAGTTGTGGAGTTTCTAGTTGTGGAGTCTCTAGTTGCGGAGTCTCTAGTTGTGAAGTTTCTAGTTGTGGAGTTTTAGTTGTGGAGTTTCTGGTTGTGGAGTTTCTAGTTGTGGCGTGTCTAGTTGTGGAGTTTCTAGTTGTGGAGTTTCTAGTTGTGGAGTTTCTAGTTGTGGAGTTTCTAGTTGTGGAGTTTCCAGTTCTAGAGTTTTTAGTTGTGGACTTTCTAGACATGAAATTTCTTGTAGCCGAGTCTTTATTTGTAGAGTTTGTAGTTGTGGAGTTTCTAGTTGTGAAGTTTCCAGTTGTGGAGTTTCTAGTTGTTGAGTTTCTAGTTGAGAAGTCTCTAGTTTTGCAGTTTTTAGTTGTGGAGTTTCTAGATATGGAATTTCTAGTTGCCGAGTCTCTATTTGTGGAGTTTGTAGTTGTGAAGTTTCTAGTTGTGGAGTTTCTAGTTGGTGAGTCTCTAGTTGTGGAGTTTCTAGTTGTGGTATTTCTAGTTGTGGAGTTTCTGGTTGTGGAGTTTCTAGTTGTGGAAATTCCAGTTACGGAGTTTCTAGTTGCGGAGTTTTTAATAGCGGAGTTTCTAGTTGTGGAGTTTCTAGTTGTGGGGTTTCTAGTTGTTGAGTTTTTAGTTGTGGAGTTTCTAGTTGTTGAGTTTCTAGTTTGAAGTCTCTAGTTGTAGATTCTCTAGTTGTGGAGTCTCTAGTTTAGGAGTTTCTAGTTGAAGAGTTTTTAGTTGTGGAGTGTCTAGTTGTGGAGTTTCTAGTCTTGGAGTTTTAGTTGTGGAGTCTCTAGTTGTGTAGTTTCTAGGTGCGGAGTTTCTAGTTGCGGAGTTTCTAGTTGCAGAGTCTCTGGTTGTGGAGTTTCTAGTTGCAGAGTTTCTAGTTGCGGAGTATCTAGTTGTGGAGTTTGCAGTTGTGGAGTTTCTAGTTGTGGAATTGCAGAGTCTCTGATTGTGGAGTTTCTAGTTGTGGAGTTTCTAGTTGTGGAGTCTCTAGTTGTGGAGTCTCTAGTTGTGAAGTTTCTAGTTGTGGAGTTTCTAGTTGTGGAGTTTCTGGTTGTGGAGTTTCTAGTTGTGGAGTGTCTAGTTGTGGAGTTTCCAGTTGTGGAGTTTTTAGTTGTGGACTTTCTAGTTGTGGAGTTTCTGGTTGTGGAGTTTCTAGTATGGAGTTTCTAGTTGTGGAGTTCCCAGTTGTGGAGTTTTTAGTTGTGGACTTTCTAGATATGGAATTTCTAGTTGCCAAGTCTGTATTTGTGGAGTTTGTAGTTGTGGAGTTTCTAGTTGTGGAGTTTCTAGTTGGTGAGTCTCTAGTTGCGGAGTTTCTAGTTGTGGAGTTTCTAGTTCTGGAGTTTCTGGTTGTGGAGTTTGTAGTTGTGGAGTTTCTAGTTGTGGAGTTTCTAGTTGTGGAGTCTCTAGTTGTGGAGTTTCTAGTTGTGGAGTTTCTAGTTGTGGAGTTTCTGGTTTGGAGTTTCTAGTTGTGGAGTTTCAAGTTGTGCAGTTTCCAGTTGTGGAGTCTCTAGTTGTGGAGTTTCTAGTCGTGAAGTTTCTAGTTGTGGAGTTTCTAGTTTCGGAGTTTCTAGTTGTGGAGTTTCTAGTTGTAGAGTCTCCTGTTGCGGAGTTTCTAGTTGCGGAGTTTCTAGTTGGGGAGTTTCTAGTTGTGGAGTTTCTAGTTGTGGAGTCTTAAGTTGTGGAGTTTAAACGTGTGGAGTTTCAAGCTGTGAAGTCTATAGTTGTGGAGTTTCTAGTTGTAGATTTTCTAGTTGTGGAGTATCTAGTTGTGGATTTTTCATTTGTGGAGTTTATAGTTGTGGAGTTGCGGAGTCTCTAGTTGCGGAGTTTCTAGTTGCAGAGTCTCTAGTTATGGAGTTTCAAGTTGTGGAGTCTCTAGATGTGGAGTTTCTAGTTGTCGAGTTTCCAGTTGTGGAGTATCTAGTAGTGGAGTTTCGAGTTGTGGAGTTTCTAGTTGTGGAGTTTCTAGTTGCGGAGTTTCTAGTTGTGGAGTTTCTAGTTGCGGAGTTTCCAGTTGTGGAGTTTCAAGTTGCGGAGTCTCATGCTGTGGAGTTTCTAGTTGTTGAGTTTTTAGTTGTTGAGTTTCTAGTTGTTGAGTTTCTAGTTTGAAGTCTCTAGTTGTAGATTCTCTAGTTGTGGAGTCTCTAATTTAGGAGTTTCTAGTTGAAGAGTTTTTTGTTGTGGAGTGTCTAGTTGTGGAGTTTCTAGTCGTGGAGTTTCTAGTTGCAGAGTCTCTGGTTGTGGAGTTTCTAGATGTGGAGTTTCTAGTTGTGGAGTCTCTAGTTGCGGAGTCTCTAGTTGTGAAGTTTCTAGTTGTGGAGTTTTAGTTGTGGAGTTTCTGGTTGTGGAGTTTCTAGTTGTGGAGTGTCTAGTTGTGGAGTTTCGAGTTGTGGAGTTTCTAATTGTGGAGTTTCTAGTTGTGGAGTTTCTAGTTGTGGAGTTTCTAGTTGTGGAGTTTCCAGTTCTAGAGTTTTTAGTTGTGGACTTTCTAGACATGAAATTTCTTGTAGCCGAGTCTTTATTTGTAGAGTTTGTAGTTGTGGAGTTTCTAGTTGTGAAGTTTCCAGTTGTGGAGTTTCTAGTTGTTGAGTTTCTAGTTGAGAAGTCTCTAGTTTTGCAGTTTTTAGTTGTGGAGTTTCTAGATATGGAATTTCTAGTTGCCGAGTCTCTATTTGTGGAGTTTGTAGTTGTGAAGTTTCTAGTTGTGGAGTTTCTAGTTGGTGAGTCTCTTGTTGTGGAGTTTCTAGTTGTGGAGTTTCTAGTTGTGGAGTTTCTGGTTGTGGAGTTTCTGGTTGTGGAGTTTCTAGTTGTGGAGTTTCCAGTTGCAGAGTTTCTAGTTGCGGAGTTTCTAGTTGCGGAGTTTTTAATAGCGGAGTTTCTAGTTGTGGAGTTTCAAGTTGCGGAGTCTCAAGTTGTGGAGTTTCCAGTTGTGGAGTTTCTAGTTGTGGAGTTTATAGTTGTGGAGTTTCTAGTTGTGGAGTCTCTAGTTGTGGAGTTTCAAGTTGTGGAGTTTTGAGTTGTGGAGTTTCGAGTTGTGGAGTTTCTAGTTGTGGAGTTTCTAGATGTGGGGTTCTAGTTGTGGAGTTTCTAGCTGCGGAGTTTCTAGTTGCAGAGTTTCTAGTTTTGGAGTTTCTAGTTGCGAATTCTCTAGTTGAGGAGTGTCTAGTAGTAGAGTTTCTAGTTGTGGAGTTTCTAGTTGTGAAGTTTCAAGTTGTGGAGTTTTAGTTGCGGCGTCTCAAGTTGTGGAGTTTCTAGTTGCGGAGTGTCTAGTTGTGGTGTTTCTAGCTCTGGAATTTCTTGTTGCGGAGTTTCGAGTTGCGGAGTTCCATAATTGCAGAGTCTCTAGTTGTGGAGTACTAGTTGTGGAGTGTCTAGTTGTGGAATTTCCAGTTGTGTAGTTTCTAGTAGAGTTTCGAATTTTGAAGTTTCTAGTTGTTGAGTTTCTAGTTTGAAGTCTCTAGTTGTAGATTCTCTAGTTGCAGAGTCTCTAGTTTTGGAGTTTCTAGTTGCGAATTCTCTAGTTGAGGAGTCTCCAGTTGTAGAGTTTCTTGTTGTGGAGTTTCTAGTTGTGAAGTTTCAAGTTGTGGAGTTTCTAGTTGCGGCGTCTCAAGTTGTGGAGTTTCTAGTTGCGGAGTGTCTAGTTGTGGTGTTTCTAGCTCTGGAATTTCTTGTTGCGGAGTTTTGAGTTTCGGAGTTCCATAGTTGCAGTCTCTAGTTGTGGAGTTTCTAGTTGTGGAGTGTCTAGTTGTGGAATTTCCAGTTGTGTAGTTTCTAGTAGAGTTTCGAATTTTGAAGTTTCTAGTTGTTGAGTTTCTAATTTGAAGTCTCTAGTTGTAGATTCTCTAGTTTTGGAGTCTCTAGTTTTGGAGTTTCTAGTTGAGGAGTTTTTAGTTGTGGAGTGTCTAGTTGTGGAGTTTCCAGTTGTGGAGTTTCGAGTTGTGGAGTTTCGAGTTTTGGAGTTTCTAGTTGTGGAGTTTTGAGTTGTGGAGTTTCTAGTTGTGGAGTTTCTAGTTGCGGAATATCTAGCTGTGTATTTTCTAGTTGCGTAACTTAAGGTTGTGAGGTTTCAAGTTGTGGAGTTTCTAGTTGTGGAGTTTCTAGTTGTGGAGTTTCTAGTTGTGGAGTCTCTAGTTGTGTAGTTTCTAGCTGCGGAGTTTCTAGTTGCGGAGTTTCTAGTTGCAGAGTCTCTGGTTGTGGAGTTTCTAGTCGTGAAGTTTCTAGTCGTGGAGTTTCTAGTTTTGGAGTTTCTAGTTGTGGAGTTTCTAGTTGTAGAGTCTCCTGTTGCGGAGTTTCTAGTTGCGGAGTTTCTAGTTGGGGAGTTTCTAGTTGTGGAGTTTCTAGTTGTGGAGTCTTAAGTTGTGGAGTTTAAACGTGTGGAGTTTCAAGCTGTGGAGTCTATAGTTGTGGAGTTTCTAGTTGTAGATTTTCTAGTTGTGGAGTATCTAGTTGTGGATTTTTCATTTGTGGAGTTTATAGTTGTGGAGTTGCGGAGTCTCTAGTTGCGGAGTTTCTAGTTGCAGAGTCTCTAGTTATGGAGTTTCAAGTTGTGGAGTCTCTAGATGTGGAGTTTCTAGTTGTCGAGTTTCCAGTTGTGGAGTATCTAGTAGTGGAGTTTCGAGTTGTGGAGTTTCTAGTTGTGGAGTTTCTAGTTGCGGAGTTTCTAGTTGTGGAGTTTCAAGTTGCGGAGTCTCATGCTGTGGAGTTTCTAGTTGTTGAGTTTTTAGTTGTTGAGTTTCTAGTTGTTGAGTTTCTAGTTTGAAGTCTCTAGTTGTAGATTCTCTAGTTGTGGAGTCTCTAATTTAGGAGTTTCTAGTTGAAGAGTTTTTTGTTGTGGAGTGTCTAGTTGTGGAGTTTCTAGTCGTGGAGTTTCTAGTTGCAGAGTCTCTGGATGTGGAGTTTCTAGTTGCGGAGTATCTAGTTGTGGAGCTTGCAGTTGTGGAGTTTCTAGTTGTGGAATTGCAGAGTCTCTGGTTGTGGAGTTTCTAGATGTGGAGTTTCTAGTTGTGGAGTCTCTAGTTGCGGAGTCTCTAGTTGTGAAGTTTCTAGTTGTGGAGTTTTAGTTGTGGAGTTTCTGGTTGTGGAGTTTCTAGTTGTGGAGTGTCTAGTTGTGGAGTTTCGAGTTGTAGAGTTTCTAGTTGTGGAGTTTCTAGTTGCGGAGTTTCTAGTTGTGGAGTTTCTTGTTGTGGAGTTTCCAGTTCTAGAGTTTTTAGTTGTGGACTTTCTAGACATGAAATTTCTTGTAGCCGAGTCTTTATTTGTAGAGTTTGTAGTTGTGGAGTTTCTAGTTGTGAAGTTTCCAGTTGTGGAGTTTCTAGTTGTTGAGTTTCTAGTTGAGAAGTCTCTAGTTTTGCAGTTTTTAGTTGTGGAGTTTCTAGATATGGAATTTCTAGTTGCCGAGTCTCTATTTGTGGAGTTTGTAGTTGTGAAGTTTCTATTTGTGGAGTTTCTAGTTGGTGAGTCTCTTGTTGTGGAGTTTCTAGTTGTGGAGTTTCTAGTTGTGGAGTTTCTGGTTGTGGAGTTTCTAGTTGTGGAGTTCCCAGTTGCGGAGTTTCTAGTTGCGGAGTTTCTAGTTGCGGAGTTTTTAATAGCGGAGTTTCTAGTTGTGGAGTTTCAAGTTGCGGAGTCTCAAGTTGTGGAGTTTCCAGTTGTGGAGTTTCTAGTTGTGGAGTTTATAGTTGTGGAGTTTCTAGTTGTGGAGTCTCTAGTTGTGGAGTTTCAAGTTGTGGAGTTTTGAGTTGTGGAGTTTCGAGTTGTGGAGTTTCTAGTTGTGGAGTTTCTAGATGTGGGGTTTCTAGTTGTGGAGTTTCTAGCTGCGGAGTTTCTAGTTGCAGAGTTTCTAGTTTTGGAGTTTCTAGTTGCGAATTCTCTAGTTGAGGAGTGTCTAGTAGTAGAGTTTCTAGTTGTGGAGTTTCTAGTTGTGAAGTTTCAAGTTGTGGAGTTTTAGTTGCGGCGTCTCAAGTTGTGGAGTTTCTAGTTGCGGAGTGTCTAGTTGTGGTGTTTCAAGCTCTGGAATTTCTTGTTGCGGAGTTTTGAGTTTCGGAGTTCCATAGTTGCAGTCTCTAGTTGTGGAGTTTCTAGTTGTGGAGTGTCTAGTTGTGGAATTTCCAGTTGTGTAGTTTCTAGTAGAGTTTCGAATTTTGAAGTTTCTAGTTGTTGAGTTTCTAGTTTGAAGTCTCTAGTTGTAGATTCTCTAGTTTTGGAGTCTCTAGTTTTGGAGTTTCTAGTTGAAGAGTTTTTAGTTGTGGAGTGTCTAGTTGTGGAGTTTCCAGTTGTGGAGTTTCGAGTTGTGGAGTTTCGAGTTTTGGAGTTTCTAGTTGTGGAGTTTTGAGTTGTGGAGTTTCTAGTTGTGGAGTTTCTAGTTGCGGAATATCTAGCTGTATATTTTCTAGTTGCGTAACTTAAGGTTGTGAGGTTTCAAGTTGTGGAGTTTCTAGTTGTGGAGTTTCTAGTTGTGGAGTTTCTAGTTGTGGAGTCTCTAGTTGTGTAGTTTCTAGCAGCGGAGTTTCTAGTTGCGGAGTTTCTAGTTGCGGAGTTTCTAGTTGTGGAGTTTCCAGTTGTGGAGTTTTTAGTTGTGGAGTTTCTAGATGTGGAGTTTCTGGTTGTGGAGTTTCTAATTGTGAAATTTCCAGTTGTGGAGTTTCTAGTTGGGGAGTCTCAAGTTGTGGAGTTTAGAGTTGTGGAGTTTAGGGTTTGTGGAGTCTCTAGTTGTGGAGTTTCTAGTTGCGGAGTATCTAGTTGTGGAGTTTCCAGTTGTGGAGTTTCTAGTTGTGGAGTTGCGGAGTCTCTAGTTGTGGAGTTTCTAGTTGCGGAGTCTCTAGTTGTGGAGTTTCAAGTTGTGCAGTCTAGTTGTGGAGTTTCTAGTTGTGGAGTTTCCAGTTGTGGAGTATCTAGTTGTGGAGTTTCCAGTTGTGAAGTTTCAAGTTGCGGAGTCTCAAGTTGTGGAGTTTCCAGTTGTGCAGTTTGTAGTTGTGGAGTTTCTAGTTGTTGAGTTTCTAGTTGTGAAGTCTCTAGTTTTGCAGTTTCTAGTTGTGGAGTTTCTATATATGGAATTTCTAGTTGCCGAATCTGTATTTGTGGAGTTTGTAGTTGTGGAGTTTCTAATTGTGGAGTCTCTAGTTGCGGAGTTTCTAGTTGTGGAGTTTCTTGTTGTGGAGTTTCTGGTTGTGGAGTTTCTAGTTGTGGAGTTTCAAGTTGTGCAGTTTCCAGTTGTGGAGTCTCTAGTTGCGGAGTTTCTAGTTGTGAAGTTTCTAGTTGTGGAGTTTCTAGTTTTGGAGTTTCTAGTTGTGGAGTTTCTAGTTGTAGAGTCTCCTGTTGCGGAGTTTCTAGTTGCGGAGTTTCTAGTTGGGGAGTTTCTAGTTGTGGAGTTTCTAGTTGTGGAGTCTTAAGTTGTGGAGTTTAAACGTGTGGAGTTTCAAGCTGTGGAGTCTATAGTTGTGGAGTTTCAATTTGTGGATTTTCTAGTTGTGGAGTATCTAGTTGTGGATTTTTCAGTTGTGGAGTTTATAGTTGTGGAGTTGTGGAGTCTCTAGTTGCGGAGTTTCTACTTGCAGAGTTTCTAGTTGTGAGTTTCAAGTTGTGGAGTCTCTAGATGTGGAGTTTCTAGTTGTCGAGTTTCCAGTTGTGGAGTATCTAGTAGTGGAGTTTCGAGTTGTGGAGTTTCTAGTTGTGGAGTTTCTAGTTGCGGAGTTCCTAGTTGTGGAGTTTCTAGTTGCGGAGTTTCTAGTTGTGGAGTTTCAAGTTGCGGAGTCTCATGCTGTGGAGTTTCTAGCTGCGGAGTTTCTAGTTGCGGAGTTTCTAGTTGCAGAGTCTCTGGTTGTGGAGTTTCTAGTTGCAGAGTTTCTAGTTGCGGAGTATCTAGTTGTGGAGTTTGCAGTTGTGGAGTTTCTAGTTGTGGAATTGCAGAGTCTCTGATTGTGGAGTTTCTAGTTGTGGAGTTTCTAGTTGTGGAGTCTCTAGTTGCGGAGTCTCTAGTTGTGAAGTTTCTAGTTGTGGAGTTTCTAGTTGTGGAGTTTCTGGTTGTGGAGTTTCTAGTTGTGGAGTGTCTAGTTGTGGAGTTTCCAGTTGTGGAGTTTCGAGTTGTGGAGTTTCTAGTTGTGAAGTTTCTAGTTGTGGAGTTTCTAGTTGTGGAGTTCCCAGTTGTGGAGTTTTTAGTTGTGGACTTTCTAGACATGAAATTTCTTGTAGACGAGTCTTTATTTGTAGAGTGTGTAGTTGTGGAGTTTCTAGTTGTGGAGTTTCTAGTTGTGGAGTTTCTAGTTGTTGAGTTTCTAGCTGAGAAGTCTCTAGTTTTGCAGTTTTTAGTTGTGGAGTTTCTAGATATGGAATTTTTAGTTGCCAAGTCTGTATTTGTGGAGTTTGTAGTTGTGGAGTTTCTAGTTGTGGAGTTTCTAGTTGGTGAGTCTCTAGTTGCGGAGTTTCTAGTTGTCGAGTTTCCAGTTGTGGAGTATCTAGTAGTGGAGTTTCGAGTTGTGGAGTTTCTAGTTGTGGAGTTTCTAGTTGGTGAGTCTCTAGTTGTGGAGTTTCTAGTTGTGGTATTTCTAGTTGTGGAGTTTCTGGTTGTGGAGTTTCTAGTTGTGGAAATTCCAGTTACGGAGTTTCTAGTTGCGGAGTTTTTAATAGCGGAGTTTCTAGTTGTGGAGTTTCTAGTTGTGGGGTTTCTAGTTGTGGAGTTTCTAGCTGCGGAGTTTCTAGTTGCAGAGTTTCTAGTTTTGGAGTTTCTAGTTGCGAATTCTCTAGTTGAGGAGTGTCTAGTAGTAGAGTTTCTAGTTGTGGAGTTTCTAGTTGTGAAGTTTCAAGTTGTGGAGTTTTAGTTGCGGCGTCTCAAGTTGTGGAGTTTCTAGTTGCGGAGTGTCTAGTTGTGGTGTTTCTAGCTCTGGAATTTCTTGTTGCGGAGTTTCGAGTTGCGGAGTTCCATAATTGCAGAGTCTCTAGTTGTGGAGTACTAGTTGTGGAGTGTCTAGTTGTGGAATTTCCAGTTGTGTAGTTTCTAGTAGAGTTTCGAATTTTGAAGTTTCTAGTTGTTGAGTTTCTAGTTTGAAGTCTCTAGTTGTAGATTCTCTAGTTGTGGAGTCTCTAGTTTTGGAGTTTCTAGTTGAAGAGTTTTTAGTTGTGGAGTGTCTAGTTGTGGAGTTTCCAGTTGTGGAGTTTCGAGTTGTGGAGTTTCGAGTTTTGGAGTTTCTAGTTGTGGAGTTTTGAGTTGTGGAGTTTCTAGTTGCGGAATATCTAGCTGTGTATTTTCTAGTTGCGTAACTTAAGGTTGTGAGGTTTCAAGTTGTGGAGTTTCTAGTTGTGTAGTTTCTAGCTGCGGAGTTTCTAGTTGCGGAGTTGCTAGTTGCAGAGTCTCTGGTTGTGGAGTTTCTAGTTGCGGAGTTTCTAGTTGCAGAGTCTCTGGTTGTGGAGTTTCTAGTTGCGGAGTCTCTAGTTGTGGAGTTTCTAGTTGTGGAGTTTCTGGTTGTGGAGTTTCTAATTGTGAAGTTTCCAGTTGTGGAGTTTTGCGTTGTGGAGTTTCTAGTTGTGGAGTTTTGCGTTGTGGAGTTTCTAGTTGTGGAATATCAAGTTGTGGAGTTTAAAGTTGTGAAGTGTCTAGTTTTGCAGTTTCTAGTTGTTGAGTTTCTAGATATGGAATTTCTAGTTGCCGAGTCTGTATTTGTGGAGTTTGTAGTTGTGGAGTTTCTAATTGTGGAGTCTCTAGTTGCGGAGTTTCTAGTTGTGGAGTTTCTAGTTGTGGAGTTTCTGGTTGTGGAGTTTCTAGTTGTGCAGTTTCAAGTTGTGCAGTTTCCAGTTGTGGAGTCTCTAGTTGCGGAGTTTCTAGTTGTGAAGTTTCTAGTTGTGGAGTTTCTAGTTTTGGAGTTTCTAGTTGTGGAGTTTCTAGTTGTAGAGTCTCCTGTTGCGGAGTTTCTAGTTGCGGAGTTTCTAGTTGGGGAGTTTCTAGTTGTGGAGTTTCTAGTTGTGGAGTCTTAAGTTGTGGAGTTTAAACGTGTGGAGTTTCAAGCTGTGGAGTCTATAGTTGTGGAGTTTCAATTTGTGGATTTTCTAGTTGCGGAGTATCTAGTTGTGGATTTTTCAGTTGGGGAGTTTATAGTTGTGGAGCTGCGCAGTCTCTAGTTGCGGAGTTTCTAGTTGCAGAGTCTGTAGTTGTGGAGTTTCAAGTTGTGGAGTCTCTAGATGTGGAGTTTCTAGTTGTCGAGTTTCTAGTTGTGGAGTATCTAGTAGTGGAGTTTCTAGTTTTGGAGTTTCTAGTTGTGGAGTTTCTAGTTGCGGAGTTTCTAGTTGCGGAGTTTCTAGTTGTGGAATTTCAAGTTGCGGAGTCTCACGCTGTGGAGTTTCTAGTTGTTGAGTTTTTAGTTGTGGAGTTTCTAGTTGTTGACGTTCTAGTTTGAAGTCTCTAGTTGTAGATACTCTAGTTGTGGAGTCTCTAGTTTAGGAGTTTCTAGTTTAAGAGTTTTTAGTTGTGGAGTGTCTAGTTGTGGAGTTTCTAGTCGTGGAGTTTCTAGTTGTGGAGTCTCTAGTTGTGTAGTCTCTAGCTGCGGAGTTTCTAGTTGCGGAGTTTCTAGTTGCAGAGTCTCTGGTTGTGGAGTTTCTAGTTGCGGAGTTTCTAGTTGCGGAGTATCTAGTTGTGGAGTTTGCAGTTGTGGAGTTTCTAGTTGTGGAATTGCAGAGTCTCTGATTGTGAAGTTTCTAGTTGTGGAGTTTCTAGTTGTGGAGTCTCTAGTTGCGGAGTCTCTAGTTGTGAAGTTTCTAGTTGTGGAGTTTCTAGTTGTGGAGTTTCTGGTTGTGGAGTTTCTAGTTGCGGAGTGTCTAGTTGTGGAGTTTCCAGTTGTGGAGTTTCGAGTTGTGGAGTTTCTAGTTGTGGAGTTTCTAGTTGTGGAGTTTCTAGTTGTGGAGTTTCCAGTTGTGGAGTTTTTAGTTGTGGTCTTTCTAGACATGAAATTTCTTGTAGCCGAGTCTTTATTTGTAGAGTTTGTAGTTGTGGAGTTTCTAGTTGTTGAGTTTCTAGCTGAGAAGTCTCAAGTTTTGCAGTTTTTAGTTGTGGAGTTTCTAGATATGGAATTTCTAGTTGCCAAGTCTGTATTTGTGGAGTTTGTAGTTGTGGAGTTTCTAGTTGCGGAGTTTCTAGTTGTGGAGTTTCTAGTTGTGGAGTTTCTGGTTGTGGAGTTTGTAGTTGTGGAGTTTCTAGTTGTGGAGTTTCTAGTTGTGGAGTCTCTAGTTGTGGAGTTTCTAGTTGTGGACTTTCTAGTTGTGGAGTTTCTGGTTTGGAGTTTCTAGTTGTGGAGTTTCAAGTTGCTGAGTTTCCAGTTGTGGAGTCTCTTGTTGCGGAGTTTCTAGTTGTGAAGTTTCTAGTTGTGGAGTTTCTAGTTTTGGAGTTTCTGGTTGTGGAGTCTTAAAATGTGGAGTTTAAACGTGTGGAGTTTCAAGCTGTGGAGTCTATAGTTGTGGAGTTTCTAGTTGTGGATTTTCTAGTTGTGGAGTATCTAGTTGTGGATTTTTCAGTTGTGCAGTTTATAGTTGTGGAGTTGCGGAGTCTCTAGTTGTGGAGTTTCTAGTTGCAGAGTCTCTAGTTGTGGAGTTTCAAGTTGTGGAGTCTCTAGTTGTGGAGTATCTAGTTGTCGAGTTTCCAGTTGTGGAGTATGTAGTAGTGGAGTTTCGAGCTGTGGAGTTTCTAGTTGTGGAGTTTCTAGTTGCGGAGTTCTTAGTTGTGGAGTTTCTAGTTGCGGAGTTTCTAGGGGTGGAGTTTTTTGTTGTGGAGTTTCTAGTTGTTGAGTTTCTAGTTTGAAGTCTCTAGTTGTAGATTCCCCAGTTGTGGAGTCTCTAGTTTAGGAGTTTCTAGTTGAAGAGTTTTTAGTTGTGGAGTGTCTAGTTGTGGAGTTTCTAGTCGTGAAGTTTCTAGTTGTGGAGTCTCTAGTTATGTAGTTTCTAGCTGCGGAGTTTCTAGTTGCGGAGTTTCTAGTTGCAGAGTCTCTGGTTGTGGAGTTTCTAGTTGCGGAGTTTCTAGTTGCGGAGTATCTAGTTGTGGAGTTTGCAGTTGTGGAGTTTCTAGTTGTGGAATTGCAGAGTCTCTGGTTGTGGAGTTTCTAGTTGTGGAGTTTCTAGTTGCGAAATCTCTAGTTGTGGAGTTTATAGTTGTGGAGTTTCTAGTTGTGGAGTTTCCAGTTGTGGAGTTTTTAGTTGTGGAGTTTCTAGTTGTGGAGTTTCTGGTTGTGAAGTTTCTAATTGTGAAATTTCCAGTTGTGGAGTTTTGCGTTGTGGAGTTTCTAGTTGTGGAGTCTCAAGTTGTGGAGTTTAAAGTTGTGGAGTTTCGAGTTGTGGAGTCTCTAGTTGTGGAGTTTCTAGTTGCGGAGTATCTAGTTGTGGAGTTTCCAGTTGTGGAGTTTCTAGTTGTGGAGTTGCGGAGTCTCTAGTTGTGGAGTTTCTAGTTGCGTAGTCTCTAGTTGTGGAGTTTCAAGTTGTGGAGTCTAGTTGTGGAGTTTCTAGTTGTGGAGTTTCCAGTTGTGGAGTATCTAGTTGTGGAGTTTCCAGTTGTGAAGTTTTTCAAGTTGCGGAGTCTCAAGTTGTGGAGTTTCCAGTTGTGCAGTTTTTGGTTGTGGAGTTTCCAGTTGTGCAGTTTTTGGTTGTGGAGTTTATAGTTGTTGAGGTTCTAGTTGTGAAGTCTCTAGTTCTGCAGTTTCTAGTTGTGGAGTTTCTAGATATGGAATTTCTAGTTGCCGAGTCTGTATTTGTGGAGTTTCAAGTTGCGGAGTTTCTAGTTGTGAAGTTTCTAGTTGTGGAGTTTCTAGTTTTGGAGTTTCTTGTTGTGGAGTTTCTAGTTGTAGAGTCTCCTGTTGCGGAGTTTCTAGTTGGGGAGTTTCTAGTTGTGGAGTTTCTAGTTGTGTAGTCTTAAGTTGTGGAGTTTAAACGTGTGGAGTTTCAAGC
The DNA here is from genome assembly GCF_043290135.1 of Rhipicephalus microplus. Taxonomy (NCBI): domain Eukaryota; kingdom Metazoa; phylum Arthropoda; class Arachnida; order Ixodida; family Ixodidae; genus Rhipicephalus; species Rhipicephalus microplus. The sequence continues at coordinate 158,252 of NW_027464834.1, forward strand.
TGCGGAGTCTATAGTTGTGGAGTTTCAATTTGTGGATTTTCTAGTTGTGGAGTATCTAGTTGTGAATTTTTCAGTTGTGGAGTTTATAGTTGTGGAGTGGTGGAGTCTCTAGTTGCGGAGTTTCTAGTTGCAGAGTCTCTAGTTGTGGAGTTTCAAGTTGTGGAGTCTCTAGATGTGGAGTTTCTAGTTGTCGAGTTTCCAGTTGTGGAGTATCTAGTGGTGGAGTTTCGAGTTGTGGAGTTTCTAGTTGTGGAGTTTCTAGTTGCGGAGTTCCTAGTTGTTGAGTTTCTAGTTGCGGGGTTTCTAGTTGTGGAGTTTCAAGTTGCGGAGTCTCATGCTGTGGAGTTTCTAGTTGTTGAGTTTTTAGTTGTGGAGTTTCTAGTTGTTGAGTTTCTAGTTTGAAGTTTCTAGTTGTAGATTCTCTAGTTGTGGAGTCTCTAGTTTAGGAGTTTCTAGTTGAAGAGTTTTTAGTTGTGGAGTGTCTAGTTGTGGAGTTTCTAGTCTTGGAGTTTCTAGTTGTGGAGTCTCTAGTTGTGTAGTTTCTAGCTGCGGAGTTTCTAGTTGCGGAGTTTCTAGTTGCAGAGTCTCTGGTTGTGGAGTTTCTAGTTGCAAAGTTTCTAGTTGCGGAGTATCTAGTTGTGGAGTTTGCAGTTGTGGAGTTTCTAGTTGTGGAATTGCAGAGTCTCTGATTGTCGAGTTTCTAGTTGTGGAGTTTCTAGTTGTGGAGTCTCTAGTTGCAGAGTCTCTAGTTGTGAAGTTTCTAGTTGTGGAGTTTCTAGTTGTGGAGTTTCTGGTTGTGGAGTTTCTAGTTGTGGAGTGTCTAGTTGTGGAGTTTCCAGTTGTGGAGTTTCGAGTTGTGGAGTTTCTAGTTGTGGAGTTTCTAGTTGTGGAGTTTCTAGTTGTGGAGTTTCCAGTTGTGGAGTTTTTAGTTGTGGACTTTCTAGACATGAAATTTCTTGTAGCCGAGTCTTTATTTGTACAGTTTATAGTTGTGGAGTTTCTAGTTGTGGAGTTTCTAGTTGTGGAGTTTCTAGTTGTTGAGTTTCTAGCTGAGAAGTCTCTAGTTTTGCAGTTTTTAGTTGTGGAGTTTCTAGTTATGGAATTTCTAGTTGCCAAGTCTGTATTTGTGGAGTTTGTAGTTTGGAGTTTCTAGTTGTGGAGTTTCTAGTTGGTGAGTCTCTAGTTGCGGAGTTTCTAGTTGTGGAGTTTCTAGTTGTGGAGTATCTGGTTGTGGAGTTTGTAGTTGTGGAGTTTCTAGTTGTATATATATATATGTGGGGTTTAACGTCCCAAAACCACTATATGATTATGAGAGACGCCGTAGTGGAGGGCTCCGGAAATTTAGACCACCTGGGGTTCTTTAACGTGCACCCAAATCTGAGCACACGGGCCTACAACATTTCCACCTCCATCGGAAATGCAGCCGCCGCAGCCGGGATTCGAACCCGCGCACTGCGGGTCAGCAGCCGAGTACCTTAGCCACTAGACCACCGCGGCGGGGCGTTTCTAGTTGTGGAGTTTCTAGTTGTGGAGTCTCTAGTTGTGGAGTTTCTAGTTGTGGAGTTTCTAGTTGTGGAGTTTCTGGTTTGGAGTTTCTAGTTGTGGAGTTTCAAGTTGTGCAGTTTCCAGTTGTGGAGTCTCTAGTTGCGGAGTTTCTAGTCGTGAAGTTTCTAGTTGTGGAGTTTCTAGTTTTGGAGTTTCTAGTTGTGGAGTTTCTAGTTGTAGAGTCTCCTGTTGCGGAGTTTCTAGTTGCGGAGTTTCTAGTTGGGGAGTTTCTAGTTGTGGAGTTTCTAGTTGTGGAGTCTTAAGTTGTGGAGTTTAAACGTGTGGAGTTTCAAGCTGTGGAGTCTATAGTTGTGGAGTTTCTAGTTGTAGATTTTCTAGTTGTGGAGTATCTATTTGTGGATTTTTCATTTGTGGAGTTTATAGTTGTGGAGTTGCGGAGTCTCTGGTTGCGGAGTTTTTAGTTGCAGAGTCTCTAGTTATAGAGTTTCAAGTTGTGGAGTCTCTAGATGTGGAGTTTCTAGTTGTCGAGTTTCCTGTTGTGGAGTATCTAGTTGTGGAGTTTCCAGTTGTGGAGTTTCGAGTTGTGGAGTTTCTAGTTGTGGAGTTTCTAGTTGTGGAGTTTCTAGTTGTGGAGTTTTCAGTTCTGGAGTTTTTAGTTGTGGACTTTCTAGACATGAAATTTCTTGTAGCCGAGTCTTTATTTGTAGAGTTTGTAGTTGTGGAGTTTCTAGTTGTGGAGTTTCTAGTTGTGAAGTTTCCAGTTGTGGAGTTTCTAGTTGTTGAGTTTCCAGTTGAGAAGTCTCTAGTTTTGCAGTTTTTAGTTGTGGAGTTTCTAGATATGGAATTTCTAGTTGCCGAGTCTCTCTTTGTGGAGTTTGTAGTTGTGGAGTTTCTAGTTGTGGAGTTTCTAGTTGGTGAGTCTCTAGTTGTGGAGTTTCTAGTTGTGGAGTTTCTAGTTGTGGAGTTGCTGGTTGTGGAGTTTCTAGTTGTGGAGTTTCCAGTTGCGGAGTTTCTAGTTGCGGAGTTTCTAGTTGCGGAGTTTTTAATAGCGGAGTTTCTAGTTGTGGAGTTTCAAGTTGCGGAGTCTCAAGTTGTGGAGTTTCCAGTTGTGGAGTTTCTAGTTGTGGAGTTTATAGTTGTGGAGTTTCTAGTTGTGGAGTCTCCAGTTGTGGAGTTTCGAGTTGTGGAGTTTCTAGTTGTGGAGTTTCTAGTTGTGGAGTTTCCAGTTGTGGAGTTTTTAGTTGTGGACTTTCTAGACATGAAATTTCTTGTAGCCGAGTCTTTATTTGTACAGTTTATTGTTGTGGAGTTTCTAGTTGTGGAGTTTGTAGTTGTGGAGTTTCTAGTTGTTGAGTTTCTAGTTTTGGAGTTTCTGGTTGTGGAGTCTTAAAATGTGGAGTTTAAACGTGTGGAGTTTCAAGCTGTGGAGTCTATAGTTGTGGAGTTTCTAGTTGTGGATTTTCTAGTTGTGGAGTATCTAGTTGTGGATTTTTCAGTTGTGCAGTTTATAGTTGTGGAGTTGCGGAGTCTCTAGTTGTGGAGTTTCTAGTTGCAGAGTCTCTAGTTGTGGAGTTTCAAGTTGTGGAGTCTCTAGTTGTGGAGTATCTAGTTGTCGAGTTTCCAGTTGTGGAGTATGTAGTAGTGGAGTTTCGAGCTGTGGAGTTTCTAGTTGTGGAGTTTCTAGTTGCGGAGTTCTTAGTTGTGGAGTTTCTAGTTGCGGAGTTTCTAGGGGTGGAGTTTTTTGTTGTGGAGTTTCTAGTTGTTGAGTTTCTAGTTTGAAGTCTCTAGTTGTAGATTCTCTAGTTGTGGAGTCTCTAGTTTAGGAGTTTCTAGTTGAAGAGTTTTTAGTTGTGGAGTGTCTAGTTGTGGAGTTTCTAGTCGTGAAGTTTCTAGTTGTGGAGTCTCTAGTTATGTAGTTTCTAGCTGCGGAGTTTCTAGTTGCGGAGTTTCTAGTTGCAGAGTCTCTGGTTGTGGAGTTTCTAGTTGCGGAGTTTCTAGTTGCGGAGTATCTAGTTGTGGAGTTTGCAGTTGTGGAGTTTCTAGTTGTGGAATTGCAGAGTCTCTGGTTGTGGAGTTTCTAGTTGTGGAGTTTCTAGTTGCGAAATCTCTAGTTGTGGAGTTTATAGTTGTGGAGTTTCTAGTTGTGGAGTTTCCAGTTGTGGAGTTTTTAGTTGTGGAGTTTCTAGTTGTGGAGTTTCTGGTTGTGGAGTTTCTAATTGTGAAATTTCCAGTTGTGGAGTTTTGCGTTGTGGAGTTTCTAGTTGTGGAGTCTCAAGTTGTGGAGTTTAAAGTTGTGGAGTTTCAAGTTGTGGAGTCTCTAGTTGTGGAGTTTCTAGTTGCGGAGTATCTAGTTGTGGAGTTTCCAGTTGTGGAGTTTCTAGTTGTGGAGTTGCGGAGTCTCTAGTTGTGGAGTTTCTAGTTGCGTAGTCTCTAGTTGTGGAGTTTCAAGTTGTGGAGTCTAGTTGTGGAGTTTCTAGTTGTGGAGTTTCCAGTTGTGGAGTATCTAGTTGTGGAGTTTCCAGTTGTGAAGTTTCAAGTTGCGGAGTCTCAAGTTGTGGAGTTTCCAGTTGTGCAGTTTTTGGTTGTGGAGTTTCCAGTTGTGCAGTTTTTGGTTGTGGAGTTTATAGTTGTTGAGGTTCTAGTTGTGAAGTCTCTAGTTCTGCAGTTTCTAGTTGTGGAGTTTCTAGATATGGAATTTCTAGTTGCCGAGTCTGTATTTGTGGAGTTTCAAGTTGCGGAGTTTCTAGTTGTGAAGTTTCTAGTTGTGGAGTTTCTAGTTTTGGAGTTTCTTGTTGTGGAGTTTCTAGTTGTAGAGTCTCCTGTTGCGGAGTTTCTAGTTGGGGAGTTTCTAGTTGTGGAGTTTCTAGTTGTGGAGTCTTAAGTTGTGGAGTTTAAACGTGTGGAGTTTCAAGCTGCGGAGTCTATAGTTGTGGAGTTTCAATTTGTGGATTTTCTAGTTGTGGAGTATCTAGTTGTGAATTTTTCAGTTGTGGAGTTTATAGTTGTGGAGTGGTGGAGTCTCTAGTTGCGGAGTTTCTAGTTGCAGAGTCTCTAGTTGTGGAGTTTCAAGTTGTGGAGTCTCTAGATGTGGAGTTTCTAGTTGTCGAGTTTCCAGTTGTGGAGTATCTAGTAGTGGAGTTTCGAGTTGTGGAGTTTCTAGTTGTGGAGTTTCTAGTTGCGGAGTTCCTAGTTGTTGAGTTTCTAGTTGCGGGGTTTCTAGTTGTGGAGTTTCAAGTTGCGGAGTCTCATGCTGTGGAGTTTCTAGTTGTTGAGTTTTTAGTTGTGGAGTTTCTAGTTGTTGAGTTTCTAGTTTGAAGTTTCTAGTTGTAGATTCTCTAGTTGTGGAGTCTCTAGTTTAGGAGTTTCTAGTTGAAGAGTTTTTAGTTGTGGAGTGTCTAGTTGTGGAGTTTCTAGTCTTGGAGTTTCTAGTTGTGGAGTCTCTAGTTGTGTAGTTTCTAGCTGCGGAGTTTCTAGTTGCGGAGTTTCTAGTTGCAGAGTCTCTGGTTGTGGAGTTTCTAGTTGCAAAGTTTCTAGTTGCGGAGTATCTAGTTGTGGAGTTTGCAGTTGTGGAGTTTCTAGTTGTGGAATTGCAGAGTCTCTGATTGTCGAGTTTCTAGTTGTGGAGTTTCTAGTTGTGGAGTCTCTAGTTGCAGAGTCTCTAGTTGTGAAGTTTCTAGTTGTGGAGTTTCTAGTTGTGGAGTTTCTGGTTGTGGAGTTTCTAGTTGTGGAGTGTCTAGTTGTGGAGTTTCCAGTTGTGGAGTTTCGAGTTGTGGAGTTTCTAGTTGTGGAGTTTCTAGTTGTGGAGTTTCTAGTTGTGGAGTTTCCAGTTGTGGAGTTTTTAGTTGTGGACTTTCTAGACATGAAATTTCTTGTAGCCGAGTCTTTATTTGTACAGTTTATAGTTGTGGAGTTTCTAGTTGTGGAGTTTCTAGTTGTGGAGTTTCTAGTTGTTGAGTTTCTAGCTGAGAAGTCTCTAGTTTTGCAGTTTTTAGTTGTGGAGTTTCTAGTTATGGAATTTCTAGTTGCCAAGTCTGTATTTGTGGAGTTTGTAGTTTGGAGTTTCTAGTTGTGGAGTTTCTAGTTGGTGAGTCTCTAGTTGCGGAGTTTCTAGTTGTGGAGTTTCTAGTTGTGGAGTATCTGGTTGTGGAGTTTGTAGTTGTGGAGTTTCTAGTTGTGGAGTCTCTTGTTGTGGAGTTTCTAGTTGTGGAGTTTCTAGTTGTGGAGTTTCTGGTTTGGAGTTTCTAGTTGTGGAGTTTCAAGTTGTGCAGTTTCCAGTTGTGGAGTCTCTAGTTGCGGAGTTTCTAGTCGTGAAGTTTCTAGTTGTGGAGTTTCTAGTTTTGGAGTTTCTAGTTGTGGAGTTTCTAGTTGTAGAGTCTCCTGTTGCGGAGTTTCTAATTGCGGAGTTTCTAGTTGGGGAGTTTCTAGTTGTGGAGTTTCTAGTTGTGGAGTCTTAAGTTGTGGAGTTTAAACGTGTGGAGTTTCAAGCTGTGGAGTCTATAGTTGTGGAGTTTCTAGTTGTAGATTTTCTAGTTGTGGAGTATCTATTTGTGGATTTTTCATTTGTGGAGTTTATAGTTGTGGAGTTGCGGAGTCTCTGGTTGCGGAGTTTTTAGTTGCAGAGTCTCTAGTTATAGAGTTTCAAGTTGTGGAGTCTCTAGATGTGGAGTTTCTAGTTGTCGAGTTTCCTGTTGTGGAGTACCTAGTTGTGGAGTTTCCAGTTGTGGAGTTTCGAGTTGTGGAGTTTCTAGTTGTGGAGTTTCTAGTTGTGGAGTTTCTAGTTGTGGAGTTTTCAGTTCTGGAGTTTTTAGTTGTGGACTTTCTAGACATGAAATTTCTTGTAGCCGAGTCTTTATTTGTAGAGTTTGTAGTTGTGGAGTTTCTAGTTGTGGAGTTTCTAGTTGTGAAGTTTCCAGTTGTGGAGTTTCTAGTTGTTGAGTTTCCAGTTGAGAAGTCTCTAGTTTTGCAGTTTTTAGTTGTGGAGTTTCTAGATATGGAATTTCTAGTTGCCGAGTCTCTCTTTGTGGAGTTTGTAGTTGTGGAGTTTCTAGTTGTGGAGTTTCTAGTTGGTGAGTCTCTAGTTGTGGAGTTTCTAGTTGTGGAGTTTCTAGTTGTGGAGTTGCTGGTTGTGGAGTTTCTAGTTGTGGAGTTTCCAGTTGCGGAGTTTCTAGTTGCGGAGTTTCTAGTTGCGGAGTTTTTAATAGCGGAGTTTCTAGTTGTGGAGTTTCAAGTTGCGGAGTCTCAAGTTGTGGAGTTTCCAGTTGTGGAGTTTCTAGTTGTGGAGTTTATAGTTGTGGAGTTTCTAGTTGTGGAGTCTCCAGTTGTGGAGTTTCGAGTTGTGGAGTTTCTAGTTGTGGAGTTTCTAGTTGTGGAGTTTCCAGTTGTGGAGTTTTTAGTTGTGGACTTTCTAGACATGAAATTTCTTGTAGCCGAGTCTTTATTTGTACAGTTTATTGTTGTGGAGTTTCTAGTTGTGGAGTTTGTAGTTGTGGAGTTTCTAGTTGTTGAGTTTCTAGCTGAGAAGTCTCTAGTTTTGCAGTTTTTAGTTGTGGAGTTTCTAGATATGGAATTTCTAGTTGCCAAGTCTGTATTTGTGGAGTTTGTAGTTGTGGAGTTTCTAGTTGTGGAGTTTCTAGTTGGTGAGTCTCTAGTTGCGGAGTTTCTAGTTGTGGAGTTTCTAGTTGTGGAGTTTCTGGTTGTGGAGTTTGTAGTTGTGGAGTTTCTAGTTGTGGAGTTTCTAGTTGTGGAGTCTCTAGTTGTGGAGTTTCTAGTTGTGGAGTTTCTAGTTGTGGAGTTCCTGGTTTGGAGTTTCTAGTTGTGGAGTTTCAAGTTGTGCAGTTTCCAGTTGTGGAGTCTCTAGTTGCGGAGTTTCTACTCGTGAAGTTTCTAGCTGTGGAGTTTCTAGTTGTCGAGTTTCCTGTTGTGGAGTATCTAGTTGTGGAGTTTCCAGTTGTGGAGTTTCTAGTTGTGGAGTTTCTAGTTGTGGAGTTTCTAGTTGTGGAGTTTCCAGTTCTGGAGTTTTTAGTTGTGGACTTTCTAGACATGAAATTTCTTGTAGCCGAGTCTTTATTTGTAGAGTTTGTAGTTGTGGAGTTTCTAGTTGTGAAGTTTCCAGTTGTGGAGTTTCTAGTTGTTGAGTTTCTAGTTGAGAAGTCTCTAGTTTTGCAGTTTTTAGTTGTGGAGTTTCTAGATATGGAATTTCTAGTTGCTGAGTCTCTATTTGTGGAGTTTGTAGTTGTGGAGTTTCTAGTTGTGGAGTTTCTAGTTGGTGAGTCTCTAGTTGTGGAGTTTCTAGTTGTGGAGTTTCTAGTTGTGGAGTTGCTGGTTGTGGAGTTTCTAGTTGTGGAGTTTCCAGTTGCGGAGTTTCTTGTTGCGGAGTTTCTAGTTGCGGAGTTTTTAATAGCGGAGTTTCTAGTTGCAGAGTCTCTGGTTGTGGAGTTTCTAGTTGCGGAGTCTCTAGTTGTGGAGTTTCTAGTTGTGGAGTTTCCAGTTGTGGAGTTTCTAATTGTGGAGTTTCCAGTTGTGGAGTTTTGAGTTGTGGACTTTCTAGTTGTGGAGTCTCAGGTTGTGGAGTTTCAAGTTGTGGAGTTTCAAGTTGTGGAGTCTCTAGTTGTGGAGTTTCTAGTTGCGGAGTATCTAGTTGTGGAGTTTCTAGTTGTGGAGTTTCTAGTTGTGGAGTTGCGGAGTCTCTAGTTGTGGAGTTTCTAGTTGCGGAGTCTCTAGTTGTAGATTCTCTAGTTGTGGAGTCTCTAGTTTTGGAGTTTCTAGTTGAAGAGTTTTTAGTTGCGGAGTGTCTAGTTGTGGAGTTTCCAGTTGTGGAGTTTCTAGTTGTGGAGTTTCGAGTTTTGGAGTTTCTAGTTGTAGAGTTTTGAATTGTGGAGTTTCTAGTTGCGGAATATCTAGCTGTGTATTTTCTAGTTGCGTAACTTAAGGGTTTGAGGTTACAAGTTGTGGAGTTTCTAGTTGTGTAGTTTCTAGCTGCGGAGTTTCTAGTTGCGGAGTTGCTAGTTGCAGAGTCTCTGGTTGTGGAGTTTCTAGTTGCGGAGTTTCTAGTTGCAGAGTCTCTGGTTGTGGAGTTTCTAGTTGCGGAGTCTCTAGTTGTGGAGTTTCTAGTTGTGGAGTTTCTAGTTGTGGAGTTTCCAGTTGTGGAGTTTTTAGTTGGGGAGTTTCTAGTTGTGGAGTTCCTGGTTGTGGAGTTTCTAATTGTGAAGTTTCCAGTTGTGGAGTTTTGCGTTGTGGAGTTTCTAGTTGTGGAGTCTCTAGTTTTGCAGTTTCTAGTTGTGGAGTATCTAGTAGTGGAGTTTCTAGTTTTGGAGTTTCTAGTTGTGGAGTTTCTAGTTGCGGAGTTTCTAGTTGCGGAGTTTCTAGTTGTGGAATTTCAAGTTGCGGAGTCTCATGCTGTGGAGTTTCTAGTTGTTGAGTTTTTAGTTGTGGAGTTTCTAGTTGTTGAGGTTCTAGTTTGAAGTCTCTAGTTGTAGATACTCTAGTTGTGGAGTCTCTAGTTTAGGAGTTTCTAGTTTAGGAGTTTTTAGTTGTGGAGTGTCTAGTTGTGGAGTTTCTAGTCGTGGAGTTTCTAGTTGTGGAGTCTCTAGTTGTGTAGTTTCTAGCTGCGGAGTTTCTAGTTGCGGAGTTTCTAGTTGCAGAGTCTCTGGTTGTGGAGTTTCTAGTTGCGGAGTTTCTAGTTGCGGAGTATCTAGTTGTGGAGTTTGCAGTTGTGGAGTTTCTAGTTGTGGAATTGCAGAGTCTCTGATTGTGAAGTTTCTAGTTGTGGAGTTTCTAGTTGTGGAGTCTCTAGTTGCGGAGTCTCTAGTTGTGAAGTTTCTAGTTGTGGAGTTTCTAGTTGTGGAGTTTCTGGTTGTGGAGTTTCTAGTTGCGGAGTGTCTAGTTGTGGAGTTTCCAGTTGTGGAGTTTCGAGTTGTGGAGTTTCTAGTTGTGGAGTTTCTAGTTGTGGAGTTTCTAGTTGTGGAGTTTCCAGTTGTGGAGTTTTTAGTTGTGGTCTTTCTAGACATGAAATTTCTTGTAGCCGAGTCTTTATTTGTAGAGTTTGTAGTTGTGGAGTTTCTAGTTGTGGAGTTTCCAGTTGTGGAGTTTCTAGTTGTTGAGTTTCTAGCTGAGAAGTCTCAAGTTTTGCAGTTTTTAGTTGTGGAGTTTCTAGATATGGAATTTCTAGTTGCCAAGTCTGTATTTGTGGAGTTTGTAGTTGTGGAGTTTCTAGTTGCGGAGTTTCTAGTTGTGGAGTTTCTAGTTGTGGAGTTTCTGGTTGTGGAGTTTGTAGTTGTGGAGTTTCTAGTTGTGGAGTTTCTAGTTGTGGAGTCTCTAGTTGTGGAGTTTCTAGTTGTGGACTTTCTAGTTGTGGAGTTTCTAGTTGTGGAGTTTCAAGTTGCTGAGTTTCCAGTTGTGGAGTCTCTTGTTGCGGAGTTTCTAGTTGTGAAGTTTCTAGTTGTGGAGTTTCTAGTTTTGGAGTTTCTGGTTGTGGAGTCTTAAAATGTGGAGTTTAAACGTGTGGAGTTTCAAGCTGTGGAGTCTATAGTTGTGGAGTTTCTAGTTGTGGATTTTCTAGTTGTGGAGTATCTAGTTGTGGATTTTTCAGTTGTGCAGTTTATAGTTGTGGAGTTGCGGAGTCTCTAGTTGTGGAGTTTCTAGTTGCAGAGTCTCTAGTTGTGGAGTTTCAAGTTGTGGAGTCTCTAGATGTGGAGTATCTAGTTGTCGAGTTTCCAGTTGTGGAGTATGTAGTAGTGGAGTTTCGAGCTGTGGAGTTTCTAGTTGTGGAGTTTCTAGTTGCGGAGTTCTTAGTTGTGGAATTTCTAGTTGCGGAGTTTCTAGGGGTGGAGTTTTTTGTTGTGGAGTTTCTAGTTGTTGAGTTTCTAGTTTGAAGTCTCTAGTTGTAGATTCTCTAGTTGTGGAGTCTCTAGTTTAGGAGTTTCTAGTCGTGAAGTTTCTAGTTGTGGAGTCTCTAGTTATGTAGTTTCTAGCTGCGGAGTTTCTAGTTGCGGAGTTTCTAGTTGCAGAGTCTCTGGTTGTGGAGTTTCTAGTTGCGGAGTTTCTAGTTGCGGAGTATCTAGTTGTGGAGTTTGCAGTTGTGGAGTTTCTAGTTGTGGAATTGCAGAGTCTCTGGTTGTGGAGTTTCTAGTTGTGGAGTTTCTAGTTGCGAAATCTCTAGTTGTGGAGTTTATAGTTGTGGAGTTTCTAGTTGTGGAGTTTCCAGTTGTGGAGTTTTTAGTTGTGGAGTTTCTAGTTGTGGAGTTTCTGGTTGTGGAGTTTCTAGTTGTGGAGTTTCTGGTTGTGGAGTTTCTAATTGTGAAATTTCCAGTTGTGGAGTCTCAAGTTGTGGAGTTTAAAGTTGTGGAGTTTCAAGTTGTGGAGTCTCTAGTTGTGGAGTTTCTAGTTGCGGAGTATCTAGTTGTGGAGTTTCCAGTTGTGGAGTTTCTAGTTGTGGAGTTGCGGAGTCTCTAGTTGTGGAGTTTCTAGTTGCGTAGTCTCTAGTTATGGAGTTTCAAGTTGTGGAGTCTAGTTGTGGAGTTTCTAGTTGTGGAGTTTCCAGTTGTGGAGTATCTAGTTGTGGAGTTTCCAGTTGTGAAGTTTCAAGTTGCGGAGTCTCAAGTTGTGGAGTTTCCAGTTGTGCAGTTTTTGGTTGTGGAGTTTATAGTTGTTGAGGTTCTAGTTGTGAAGTCTCTAGTTCTGCAGTTTCTAGTTGTGGAGTTTCTAGATATGGAATTTCTAGTTGCCGAGTCTGTATTTGTGGAGTTTCAAGTTGTGCAGTTTCCAGTTGTGGAGTCTCTAGTTGCGGAGTTTCTAGTTGTGAAGTTTCTAGTTGTGGAGTTTCTAGTTTTGGAGTTTCTAGTTGTGGAGTTTCTAGTTGTAGAGTCTCCTGTTGCGGAGTTTCTAGTTGGGGAGTTTCTAGTTGTGGAGTTTCTAGTTGTGGAGTCTTAAGTTGTGGAGTTTAAACGTGTGGAGTTTCAAGCTGCGGAGTCTATAGTTGTGGAGTTTCAATTTGTGGATTTTCTAGTTGTGGAGTATCTAGTTGTGAATTTTTCAGTTGTGGAGTTTATAGTTGTGGAGTGGTGGAGTCTCTAGTTGCGGAGTTTCTAGTTGCAGAGTCTCTAGTTGTGGAGTTTCAAGTTGTGGAGTCTCTAGATGTGGAGTTTCTAGTTGTCGAGTTTCCAGTTGTGGAGTATCTAGTAGTGGAGTTTCGAGTTGTGGAGTTTCTAGTTGTGGAGTTTCTAGTTGCGGAGTTCCTAGTTGTTGAGTTTCTAGTTGCGGGGTTTCTAGTTGTGGAGTTTCAAGTTGCGGAGTCTCATGCTGTGGAGTTTCTAGTTGTTGAGTTTTTAGTTGTGGAGTTTCTAGTTGTTGAGTTTCTAGTTTGAAGTTTCTAGTTGTAGATTCTCTAGTTGTGGAGTCTCTAGTTTAGGAGTTTCTAGTTGAAGAGTTTTTAGTTGTGGAGTGTCTAGTTGTGGAGTTTCTAGTCTTGGAGTTTCTAGTTGTGGAGTCTCTAGTTGTGTAGTTTCTAGCTGCGGAGTTTCTAGTTGCGGAGTTTCTAGTTGCAGAGTCTCTGGTTGTGGAGTTTCTAGTTGCAAAGTTTCTAGTTGCGGAGTATCTAGTTGTGGAGTTTGCAGTTGTGGAGTTTCTAGTTGTGGAATTGCAGAGTCTCTGATTGTGGAGTTTCTAGTTGTGGAGTTTCTAGTTGTGGAGCCTCTAGTTGCAGAGTCTCTAGTTGTGAAGTTTCTAGTTGTGGAGTTTCTAGTTGTGGAGTTTCTGGTTGTGGAGTTTCTAGTTGTGGAGTGTCTAGTTGTGGAGTTTCCAGTTGTGGAGTTTCGAGTTGTGGAGTTTCTAGTTGTGGAGTTTCTAGTTGTGGAGTTTCTAGTTGTGGAGTTTCCAGTTGTGGAGTTTTTAGTTGTGGACTTTCTAGACATGAAATTTCTTGTAGCCGAGTCTTTATTTGTACAGTTTATAGTTGTGGAGTTTCTAGTTGTGGAGTTTCTAGTTGTGGAGTTTCTAGTTGTTGAGTTTCTAGCTGAGAAGTCTCTAGTTTTGCAGTTTTTAGTTGTGGAGTTTCTAGTTATGGAATTTCTAGTTGCCAAGTCTGTATTTGTGGAGTTTGTAGTTTGGAGTTTCTAGTTGTGGAGTTTCTAGTTGGTGAGTCTCTAGTTGCGGAGTTTCCAGTTGTGGAGTTTCTAGTTGTGGAGTATCTGGTTGTGGAGTTTGTAGTTGTGGAGTTTGTAGTTGTGGAGTTTCTAGTTGTGGAGTCTCTAGTTGTGGAGTTTCTAGTTGTGGAGTTTCTAGTTGTGGAGTTTCTGGTTTGGAGTTTCTAGTTGTGGAGTTTCAAGTTGTGCAGTTTCCAGTTGTGGAGTCTCTAGTTGCGGAGTTTCTAGTCGTGAAGTTTCTAGTTGTGGAGTTTCTAGTTTTGGAGTTTCTAGTTGTGGAGTTTCTAGTTGTAGAGTCTCCTGTTGCGGAGTTTCTAGTTGCGGAGTTTCTAGTTGGGGAGTTTCTAGTTGTGGAGTTTCTAGTTGTGGAGTCTTAAGTTGTGGAGTTTAAACGTGTGGAGTTTCAAGCTGTGGAGTCTATAGTTGTGGAGTTTCTAGTTGTAGATTTTCTAGTTGTGGAGTATCTATTTGTGGATTTTTCATTTGTGGAGTTTATAGTTGTGGAGTTGCGGAGTCTCTGGTTGCGGAGTTTTTAGTTGCAGAGTCTCTAGTTATAGAGTTTCAAGTTGTGGAGTCTCTAGATGTGGAGTTTCTAGTTGTCGAGTTTCCTGTTGTGGAGTATCTAGTTGTGGAGTTTCCAGTTGTGGAGTTTCGAGTTGTGGAGTTTCTAGTTGTGGAGTTTCTAGTTATGGAGTTTCTAGTTGTGGAGTTTTCAGTTCTGGAGTTTTTAGTTGTGGACTTTCTAGACATGAAATTTCTTGTAGCCGAGTCTTTATTTGTAGAGTTTGTAGTTGTGGAGTTTCTAGTTGTGGAGTTTCTAGTTGTGAAGTTTCCAGTTGTGGAGTTTCTAGTTGTTGAGTTTCCAGTTGAGAAGTCTCTAGTTTTGCAGTTTTTAGTTGTGGAGTTTCAAGATATGGAATTTCTAGTTGCCGAGTCTCTCTTTGTGGAGTTTGTAGTTGTGGAGTTTCTAGTTGTGGAGTTTCTAGTTGGTGAGTCTCTAGTTGTGGAGTTTCTAGTTGTGGAGTTGCTGGTTGTGGAGTTTCTAGTTGTGGAGTTTCCAGTTGCGGAGTTTCTAGTTGCGGAGTTTCTAGTTGCGGAGTTTTTAATAGCGGAGTTTCTAGTTGTGGAGTTTCAAGTTGCGGAGTCTCAAGTTGTGGAGTTTCCAGTTGTGGAGTTTCTAGTTGTGGAGTTTCTAGTTGTGGAGTTTCTAGTTGTGGAGTCTCCAGTTGTGGAGTTTCGAGTTGTGGAGTTTCTAGTTGTGGAGTTTCTAGTTGTGGAGTTTCCAGTTGTGGAGTTTTTAGTTGTGGACTTTCTAGACATGAAATTTCTTGTAGCCGAGTCTTTATTTGTACAGTTATTGTTGTGGAGTTTCTAGTTGTGGAGTTTGTAGTTGTGGAGTTTCTAGTTGTTGAGTTTCTAGCTGAGAAGTCTCTAGTTTTGCAGTTTTTAGTTGTGGAGTTTCTAGATATGGAATTTCTAGTTGCCAAGTCTGTATTTGTGGAGTTTGTAGTTGTGGAGTTTCTAGTTGTGGAGTTTCTAGTTGGTGAGTCTCTAGTTGCGGAGTTTCTAGTTGTGGAGTTTCTAGTTGTGGAGTTTCTGGTTGTGGAGTTTGTAGTTGTGGAGTTTGTAGTTGTGGAGTTTCTAGTTGTGGAGTCTCTAGTTGTGGAGTTTCTAGTTGTGGAGTTTCTAGTTGTGGAGTTCCTGGTTTGGAGTTTCTAGTTGTGGAGTTTCAAGTTGTGCAGTTTCCAGTTGTGGAGTCTCTAGTTGCGGAGTTTCTACTCGTGAAGTTTCTAGCTGTGGAGTTTCTAGTTGTCGAGTTTCCTGTTGTGGAGTATCTAGTTGTGGAGTTTCCAGTTGTGGAGTTTCGAGTTGTGGAGTTTCTAGTTGTGGAGTTTCCAGTTCTGGAGTTTTTAGTTGTGGACTTTCTAGACATGAAATTTCTTGTAGCCGAGTCTTTATTTGTAGAGTTTGTAGTTGTGGAGTTTCTAGTTGTGAAGTTTCCAGTTGTGGAGTTTCTAGTTGTTGAGTTTCTAGTTGAGAAGTCTCTAGTTTTGCAGTTTTTAGTTGTGGAGTTTCTAGATATGGAATTTCTAGTTGCTGAGTCTCTATTTGTGGAGTTTGTAGTTGTGGAGTTTCTAGTTGTGGAGTTTCTAGTTGGTGAGTCTCTAGTTGTGGAGTTTCTAGTTGTGGAGTTTCTAGTTGTGGAGTTGCTGGTTGTGGAGTTTCTAGTTGTGGAGTTTCCAGTTGCGGAGTTTCTTGTTGCGGAGTTTCTAGTTGCGGAGTTTTTAATAGCGGAGTTTCTAGTTGCAGAGTCTCTGGTTGTGGAGTTTCTAGTTGCGGAGTCTCTAGTTGTGGAGTTTCTAGTTGTGGAGTTTCCAGTTGTGGAGTTTCTAATTGTGGAGTTTCCAGTTGTGGAGTTTTGAGTTGTGGACTTTCTAGTTGTGGAGTCTCAAGTTGTGGAGTTTCAAGTTGTGGAGTTTCAAGTTGTGGAGTCTCTAGTTGTGGAGTTTCTAGTTGCGGAGTATCTAGTTGTGGAGTTTCTACTTGTGGAGTTTCTAGTTGTGGAGTTGCGGAGTCTCTAGTTGTGGAGTTTCTAGTTGCGGAGTCTCTAGTTGTAGATTCTCTAGTTGTGGAGTCTCTAGTTTTGGAGTTTCTAGTTGAAGAGTTTTTAGTTGCGGAGTGTCTAGTTGTGGAGTTTCCAGTTGTGGAGTTTCGAGTTGTGGAGTTTCGAGTTTTGGAGTTTCTAGTTGTAGAGTTTTGAGTTGTGGAGTTTCTAGTTGCGGAATATCTAGCTGTGTATTTTCTAGTTGCGTAACTTAAGGGTTTGAGGTTACAAGTTGTGGAGTTTCTAGTTGTGTAGTTTCTAGCTGCGGAGTTTCTAGTTGCGGAGTTGCTAGTTGCAGAGTCTCTGGTTGTGGAGTTTCTAGTTGCGGAGTTTCTAGTTGCAGAGTCTCTGGTTGTGGAGTTTCTAGTTGCGGAGTCTCTAGTTGTGGAGTTTCTAGTTGTGGAGTTTCTAGTTGTGGAGTTTCCAGTTGTGGAGTTTTTAGTTGGGGAGTTTCTAGTTGTGGAGTTTCTGGTTGTGGAGTTTCTAATTGTGAAGTTTCCAGTTGTGGAGTTTTGCGTTGTGGAGTTTCTAGTTGTGGAGTCTCTAGTTTTGCAGTTTCTAGTTGTGGAGTTTCTAGATATGGAATTTCTTGTTGCCGAGTCTGTATTTGCGGAGTTTGTAGTTGTGGAGTTTCTAATTGTGGAGTCTCTAGTTGCGGAGTTTCTAGTTGTGGAGTTTCTAGTTGTGGAGTTTCTGGTTGTGGAGTTTCTAGTTGTGGAGTTTCAAGTTGTGCAGTTTCCAGTTGTGGAGTCTCTAGTTTCGGAGTTTCTAGTTGTGGAGTTTCTAGTTTTGGAGTTTCTAGTTGTAGAGTCTCTTGTTGCGGAGTTTCTAGTTGCGGAGTTTCTAGTTGTGGAGTTTCTAGTTGTGGAGTTTCTAGTTGTGGAGTCTTAAGTTGTGGATTTTAAATGTGTGGAGTTTCAAGCTGTGGAGTCTATAGTTGTGGAGTTTCAATTTGTGGATTTTCTAGTTGCGGAGTATCTAGTTGTGGATTTTTCAGTTGGGGAGTTTATAGTTGTGGAGTTGCGGAGTCTCTAGTTGCGGAGTTTCTAGTTGCAGAGTCTCTAGTTGTGGAGTTTCAAGTTGTGGAGTCTCTAGATGTGGAGTTTCTAGTTGTCGAGTTTCCAGTTGTGGAGTATCTAGTAGTGGAGTTTCGAGTTGTGGAGTTTCTAGTTGTGGAGTTTCTAGTTGCGGAGTTTCTAGTTGCGGAGTTTCTAGTTGTGGAATTTCAAGTTGCGGAGTCTCATGCTGTGGAGTTTCTAGTTGTTGAGTTTTTAGTTGTGGAGTTTCTAGTTGTTGAGGTTCTAGTTTGAAGTCTCTAGTTGTAGATTCTCTAGTTGTGGAGTCTCTAGTTTAGGAGTTTCTATTTGAAGAGTTTTTAGTTGTGGGGTGTCTAGTTGTGGAGTTTCTAGTCGTGGAGTTTCTAGTTGTAGAGTCTCTAGTTGTGTAGTTTCTAGCTGCGGAGTTTCTAGTTGCGGAGTTTCTAGTTGCAGAGTCTCTGGTTGTGGAGTTTCTAGTTGCGGAGTTTCTAGTTGCGGAGTATCTAGTTGTGGAGTTTGCAGTTGTGGAGTTTCTAGTTGTGGAATTGCAGAGTCTCTGATTGTGGAGTTTCTAGTTGTGGAGTCTCTAGTTGCGCAGTCTCTAGCTGTGAAGTTTCTAGTTGCGGAGTTTCTAGTTGTGGAGTTTCTGGTTGTGGAGTTTCTAGTTGTGGAGTTTCCAGTTGTGGAGTTTCCAGTTGTGGAGTTTCGAGTTGTGGACTTTCTAGACATGAAATTTCTTGTAGCCGAGTCTTTATTTGTAGAGTTTGTAGTTGTGGAGTTTCTAGTTGTGGAGTTTCCAGTTGTGGAGTTTCTAGTTGTTGAGTTTCTAGCTGAGAAGTCTCTAGTTTTGCAGTTTTTAGTTGTGGAGTTTCTAGATATGGAATTTCTAGTTGCCAAGTCTGTATTTGTGGACTTTGTAGTTGTGGAGTTTCTAGTTGTGGAGTTTCTAGTTGGTGAGTCTCTAGTTGCGGAGTTTCTAGTTGTGGAGTTTCTAGTTGTGGAGTTTCTGGTTGTGGAGTTTGTAGTTGTGGAGTTTCTAGTTGTGCAGTTTCTAGTTGTGGAGATTCTAGTTGTGGAGTTTCTGGTTTGGAGTTTCTAGTTGTGGAGTTTCAAGTTGCTGAGTTTCCTGTTATGGAGTCTCCAGTTGCGGAGTTTCTAGTTGTGAAGTTTCTAGTTGTGGAGTTTCTGGTTTTGGAGTTTCTAGTTGTGGAGTTTCTAGTTGTAGAGTCTCCTGTTGCGGAGTTTCTAGTTGCGGAGTTTCTAGTTGGGGAGTTTCTAGTTGTGGAGTTTCTGGTTTTGGAGTATTAAAATGTGGAGTTTAAACATGTGGAGTTTCAAGCTGTGGAGTCTATAGTTGTGGAGTTTCTAGTTGTGGATTTTCTAGTTGTGGAGTATCTAGTTGTGGATTTTTCAGTTGGGGAGTTTATAGTTGTGGAGTTGCGGAGTTTCTAGTTGTGGAGTTTCTAGTTGCAGAGTCTCTAGTTGTGGAGTTTCAAGTTGTGGAGTCTCTAGATGTGGAGTATCTAGTTGTCGAGTTTCCAGTTGTGCAGTATGTAGTAGTGGAGTTTCGAGTTGTGGAGTTTCTAGTTGTGGAGTTTCTAGTTGCGGAGTTCCTAGTTGTGGAGTTTCTAGTTGCGGAGTTTCTAGGTGTGGAGTTTTTTGTTGTGGAGTTTCTAGTTGTTGAGTTTCTAGTTTGAAGTCTCTAGTTGTAGATTCTCTAGTTGTGGAGTCTCTAGTTTTGGAGTTTCTAGTTGAAGAGTTTTTAGTTGTGGAGTGTCTAGTTGTGGAGTTTCTAGTCATGAAGTTTCTAGTTGTGGAGTCTCTAGTTGTGTAGTTTCTAGCTGCGGAGTTTCTAGTTGCGGAGTTTCTAGTTGCAGAGTCTCTGGTTGTGGAGTTTCTAGTTGCGGAGTTTCTAGTTGCGGAGTATCTAGTTGTGGAGTTTGCAGTTGTGGAGTTTCTAGTTGTGGAATTGCAGAGTCTCTGGTTGTGGAGTTTCTAGTTGTGGAGTTTCTAGTTGTGGAGTCTCTAGTTGTGGAGTTTCTAGTTGTGGAGTTTCTAGTTGTGGAGTCTCTAGTTGCAGAGTTTCTAGTTGTGGAGTTTCTAGTTCTGGAGTCTCAAGTTGTGGAGTCTCTAGTTGTGGAGTTTCAAGTTGTGGAGTTTCCAGTTGTGGAGTCTCTAGTTGCGGAGTTTCTAGTTGTGAAGTTTCTAGTTGTGGAGTTTCTAGTTGTGGAGTTTCTAGTTGTGGAGTTTCTAGTTGTGGAGTCTTAAGTTGTGGAGTTTAAACGTGTGGAGTTTCAAGCTGTGGAGTCTATAGTTGTGGAGTTTCTAGTTGTGGATTTTCTAGTTGTGGAGTATCTAGTTGTGGATTTTTCAGTTGTGGAGTTTATAGTTGTGGAGTTGCGGAGTCTCTAGTTGTGGAGTTTCTAGTTGCAGAGTCTCCAGTTGTGGAGTTTCAAGTTGTGGAGTCTCTAGATGTGGAGTATCTAGTTGTCGAGTTTCCAGTTGTGGAGTATGTAGTAGTGGAGTTTCGATTTGTGGAGTTTCTAGTTGTGAATTTCTAGTTGCGGAGTTTCTAGGTGTGGAGTTTCAAGTTGCGGGGTCTCATGCTGTGGAGTTTCTAGTTGTTGAGTTTTTAGTTGTGAAGTTTCTAGTTGTCGAGTTTCTAGTTTGAAGTCTCTAGTTGTAGATTCTCTAGTTGTGGAGTCTCTAGTTTAGGAGTTTCTAGTTGAAGAGTATTTAGTTGTGGAGTGTCTAGTTGTGGAGTTTCTAGTCGTGAAGTTTCTAGTTGTGGAGTCTCTAGTTGTGTAGTTTCTAGTTGCGGAGTTTCTAGTTGCGGAGTTTCTAGTTGCAGAGTCTCTGGTTGTGGAGTTTCTAGTTGCGGAGTTTCTAGTTGCGGAGTATCTAGTTGTGGAGTTTGCAGTTGTGGAGTTTCTAGTTATGGAATTGCAGAGTCTCTGGTTGTGGAGTTTCTAGTTGTGGAGTTTCTAGTTGTGAAGTCTCTAGTTGCGGAGTCTCTAGTTGTGGAGTTTCTGGTTGTGGAGTTTCTAGTTGTGGAGTGTCTAGTTGTGGAGTTTCCAGTTGTGGAGTTTCTAGTTGTGTCGTTTCTAGTTGTGGACTTTCTAGACATGAAATTTCTTGTAGCCGAGTCTTTATTTGTAGAGATTGTAGTTGTGGAGTTTCTAGTTGTGGAGTTTCTAGTTGTGGAGTCTCAAGTTGTGGAGTCTCTAGTTGTGGAGTTTCTAGTTGCGGAGTATCTAGTTGTGAAGTTTGCAGTGGTGGAGTGTCTAGTTGTGGAGTTTCCAGTTGTGGAGTTTCGAGTTGTGGAGTTTCTAGCTGCGGAGTTTCTAGTTGCAGAGTCTCTGGTTGTGGAGTTTCTAGTTGCGGAGTCCCTAGTTGTGGAGTTTCTATTTGTGGAGTTTCTAGATGTGGAGTTTCCAGTTGTGAAGTTTTTAGTTGTGGACTTTCTAGACATGAAATTTCTTGTAGCCGAGTCTCGATTTGTGGAGTTTGTAGTTGTGGAGTTTGTAGTTGTGGAGTTTCTAGTTGTGGAGTATCTAGTTGCAGAGTTTCTAGTTGTGGAGTTTCTGGTTGTGGAGTTTCTAGTTGTGAAGTTTCAAGTTGTGGAGTTTCTAGTTGTGAAGTTTCAAGTTGTGGAGTTTCTGGTTGTGGAGTTTCTAGTTGTGGAGTGTCTAGTTGTGGAGTTTCTAGTTGTGGAGTTTCGAGTTGTGGAGTTTCTAGCTGCGGAGTTTCTAGTTGCAGAGTCTCTGGTTGTGGAGTTTCTAGTTGCGGAGTCTGTAGTTATGGAGTTTCTAGTTGTGGAGTTTCTAGTTGTGGAGTTTCCAGTTGTGAAGTTTTTAGTTGTGGACTTTCTAGACATGAAATTTCTTGTAGCCGAGCGTTATTTGTGGAGTTTGTAGTTGTGGAGTTTCTAGTTGTGGAGTTTCTAGTTGTGGAGTCTATAGTTGCAGAGTTTCTAGTTGTGGAGTTTCTGGTTGTGGACTGTCTAGACATGAAATTTCTTGTAGCCGAGTCTTTATTTGTAGAGTTTGTAGTTGTGGAGTTTCTAGTTGTGGAGTTTCCAGTTGTGGAGTTTCTAGTTGTTGAGTTTCTAGTTGACAAGTCTCTAGTTTTGCAGTTTTTAGTTGTGGAGTTTCTAGTTTAGGAGTTTCTAGTTGTGGAGTTTCTAGTTGTAGAGTCTCCTGTTGCACAGTTTCTAGTTGTGGAGTTTCTAGTGTGGAAGGTTCTAGTTGTGGAGTTTCTATTTGTGGAGTCTTAAGTTGTGGAGTTTAAATGTGTGGAGTTTCAAGCTGTGGAGTCTATAGTTGTGGAGTTTCTAGTTGTGGATTTTCTAGTTGTGGAGTATCTAGTTGTGGATTTTTCAGTTGTGGAGTTTATAGTTCTGGAGTTGCGGAGTTTCTAGTTGCAGAGTTTCTAGTTGCAGAGTATCTAGTTGTGGAGTTTGCAGTTGTGGAGTTTCTAGTTGTGGAATTGCAGAGTCTCTGGTTGTGGAGTTTCTAGTTGTGGAGGTTCTAGTTGGGGAGTCTCTAGTTGCGGAGTCTCTAGTGTTGAAATTTCTAGTTGTGGACTTTCTAGTTGTGGAGTTTCTGGTTGTTGAGTTTCTAATTGTGGAGTGTCTAGTTGTGGAGTTTCCAGTTGTGGAGTTTCTAGTTGTGGAGAGTCTAGTTGTGGAGTTTCTAGTTGTGGAGTTTCCAGTTGTAGAGTTTTAGTTGTGGACTTTCTAGACATGAACTTTCTTGTAGCCGAGTCTTTATTTGTAAGGTTTGTAGTTGTGGAGTTTCTAGTTGTGGAGTTTCCAGTTGTGGAGTTTCTAGTTGTTGAGTTTCTAGTTGAGAAGTCTCAAGTTTTGCAGTTTTTAGTTGTGGAGTTTCTAGATATGGAATTTCTAGTTGCCGAGTCGGTATTTGTGGAGTTTGTAGTTGTGGAGTTTCTAGTTGCGGAGTTTCTAGTTGGTGAGTCTCTAGTTGCGGAGTTTCTAGTTGTGGAGTTTCTAGTTGTGGAGTTTCTTGTTGTGGAGTTTCTGATTGTGGAGTTTCAAGTTGCGGAGTTTCTAGTTGCGGATTTTTAATAGCGGAGTTTCTAGTTGTGGAGTTTCAAGTTGCAGAGTCTCAAGTTGTGGAGTTTCCAGTTGTGGAGTTTCTAGTTGTGGAGTCTCTACTTGTAGATTCTCTAGTTGTGGAGTCTCTAGTTTTGAAGTTTCTAGTTGAAGAGTTTTTAGTTGTGGAGTGTCCTGTTGTGGAGTTTCCAGTTGTGGAGTTTCGAGTTGTGGACTTTCGAGTTTTGGAGTTTCTAGTTGTGGAGTTTCTAGTTGCGGAATCTCTAGCTGTGGATTTTCTAGTTGCGTAACCTAAGGTTGTGAGGTTTCAAGTTGTGGAGTTTCTAGTTGTGGAGTTTCTAGTTGTGGAGTTTCTAGTTGAGGAGTCTCTAGTTGTGTAGTTTCCAGCTGCGGAGTTTCTAGTTGCGGAGTTTCTAGTTGCAGAGTCTCTGGTTGTGGAGTTTCTAGTTGCGGAGTCTCTAGTTGTGGAGTTTCTAGTTGTGGAGTTTCCAGTTGTGGAGTTTTGAGTTGTGGACTTTCTAGTTGTGGAGTCTCAAGTTGTGGAGTTTCAAGTTGTGGAGTTTCAAGTTGTGGAGTCTCTAGTTGTGGAGTTTCTAGTTGCGGAGTATCTAGTTGTGGAGTTTCCAGTTGTGGAGTTTCTAGTTGTGGAGTTGCGGAGTCTCTAGTTGTGGAGTTTCTAGTTGCGGAGTCTCTAGTTGTGGAGTTTCAAGTTGTGGAGTCTAGTTGTGGAGTTTCTAGTTGTGGATTTTCCAGTTGTGGAGTATCTAGTTGTGGAGTTTCCAGTTGTGAAGTTTCAAGTTGCGGAGTGTCAAGTTGTGGAGTTTCCAGTTGTGGAGTTTTAGTTGTGGAGTTTCTAGTTGTTGAGTTTTTAGTTGTGAAGTCTCTAGTTTTGCAGTTTCTAGTTGTGGAGTTTCTAGATATGGAATTTCTAGTTGCCGAGTCTGTATTTGTGGAGTTTGTAGTTGTGGAGTTTCTAGTTGTGGAGTCTGTAGTTGTGGAGTTTCTAGTTGTGGAGTTTCTTGTTGTGGAGTTTCAAGGTGGTGAGTTTCCAGTTGTGGAGTCTCTAGTTGCGGAGTTTCTAGTTGTGAAGTTTCTAGTTGTGGAGTTTCTAGTTTTGGAGTTTCTAGTTGTGGAGTTTCTAGTTGTAGAGTCTCCTGTAGCGGAGTTTCTAGTTGCGGAGTTTCTAGTTTGGGAGTTTCTAGTTGTGGAGTTTCTATTTGTGGAGTCTTAAGTTGTGGAGTTTAAACGTGTTGAGTTTCAAGCTGTTGAGTCTATAGTTGTGGAGTTTCTAGTTGTGGATTTTCTAGTTGTGGAGTATCTAGTTGTGGATTTTTCAGTTGTGGAGTCTCTAGATGTGGAGTATCTAGTAGTCGAGTTTCCAGTTGTGGAGTATGTAGTAGTGGAGTTTCGAGTTGTGGAGTTTCTAGTTGTGGAGTTTCTAGTTGCGGAGTTCCTAGTTGTGGAGTTTCTAGTTGCGGAGTTTCTAGGTGTGGAGTTTCAAGTTGCGGTGTGTCATTCTGTGGAGTTTATAGTTGTTGAGTTTTTAGTTGTGGAGTTTCTAGTTGTTTAGTTTCTAGCTTGAAGTCTCTAGTTGTAGATTCTCCAGTTGTGGAGTCTCTAGTATAGGAGTTTCTAGTTGAAGAGTTTTTAGTTGTGGAGTGTCTAGTTGTGGAGTTTCTAGTCGTGAAGTTTCTAGTTGTGGAGTCTCTAGTTGTGTAGTTTCTAGCTGCGGAGTTTCTAGTTGCGGAGTTTCTAGTTGCAGAGTCTCTGGTTGTGGAGTTTCTAGTTGCGGAGTTTCTAGTTGCGGAGTATCTAGTTGTGGAGTTTCTAGTTGTGGAATTGCAAGAGTCTCTGGTTGTGGAGTTTCTAGTTGTGGAGTCTCTAGTTGCGGAGTCTCTAGTTGTGAAGTTTCTAGTTGTGGAGTTTCTAGTTGTGGAGTTTCTAGTTGTGGAGTTTCTAGTTGTGGAGTGTCTAGTTGTGGAGTTTCCAGTTGTGGAGTTTTTAGTTGTGGAGTGTCCTGTTGTGGAGTTTCCAGTTGTGGAGTTTCGAGTTGTGGAGTTTCGAGTTTTGGAGTTTCTAGTTGTGGAGTTTCTAGTTGCGGAATCTCTAGCTGTGGATTTTCAAGTTGCGTAACCTAAGGTTGTGAGGTTTCAAGTTGTGGAGTTTCTAGTTGTGGAGTTTCTAGTTGTGGAGTTTCTCGTTGAGGAGTCTCTAGTTGTGTAGTTTCCAGCTGCTGAGTTTCTAGTTGCGGAGTTTCTAGTTGCAGAGTCTCTGGTTGTGGAGTTTCTAGTTGCGGAGTCTCTAGTTGTGGAGTTTCTAGTTGTGGAGTTTCCAGTTGTGGAGTTTTTGGTTGTGGAGTTTCTAGTTGTGGAGTTTCTGGTTGTGGAGTTTCTAATTGTGGAGTTTCCAGTTGTGGAGTTTTGAATTGTGGACTTTCTAGTTGTGGAGTCTCAAGTTGTGGAGTTTCAAGTTGTGGAGTTTCAAGTTGTGGAGTCTCTAGTTGTGGAGTTTCTAGTTGCGGAGTCTCTAGTTGTGGAGTTTCAAGTTGTGGAGTCTAGTTGTGGAGTTTCTAGTTGTGGATTTTCCAGTTGTGGAGTATCTAGTTGTGGAGTTTCCAGTTGTGAAGTTTGAAGTTGCGGAGTGTCAAGTTGTGGAGTTTCCAGTTGTGGAGTTTTAGTTGTGGAGTTTCTAGTTGTTGAGTTTTTAGTTGTGAAGTCTCTAGTTTTGCAGTTTCTAGTTGTGGAGTTTTTAGATATGGAATTTCTAGTTGCCGAGTCTGTATTTGTGGAGTTTGTAGTTGTGGAGTTTCTAGTTGTGGAGTCTGTAGTTGTGGAGTTTCTAGTTGTGGAGTTTCTAGTTGTGGAGTTTCAAGGTGTGGAGTTTTCAGTTATGGAGTCTCTAGTTGCGGAGTTTCTAGTTGTGAAGTTTCTAGTTGTGGAGTTTCTAGTTTTGGAGTTTCTAGTTGTGGAGTTTCTAGTTGTAGAGTCTCCTGTTGCGGAGTTTCTAGTTGCGGAGTTTCTAGTTTGGGAGTTTCTAGTTGTGGAGTTTCTATTTGTGGAGTGTTAAGTTGTGGAGTTTAAACGTGTTGAGTTTCAAGCTGTTGAGTCTATAGTTGTGGAGTTTCTAGTTGTGGATTTTCTAGTTGTGGAGTATCTAGTTGTGGATTTTTTAGTTGTGGAGTCTCTAGATGCGGAGTATCTAGTAGTCGAGTTTCCAGTTGTGGAGTATGTAGTATTGGAGTTTCGAGTTGTGGAGTTTCTAGTTGTGGAGTTTCTAGTTGCGGAGTTCCTAGTTGTGGAGTTTCTAGTTGCGGAGTTTCTAGGTGTGGAGTCTCAAGTTGCGGAGTGTCATGCTGTGGAGTTTCTAGGTGTGGAGTTTTTTGTTGTGGAGTTTCTAGTTGTTGAGTTTCTAGTTTGAAGTCTCTAGTTGTAGATTCTCCAGTTGTGGAGTCTCTAGTATAGGAGTTTCTAGTTGAAGAGTCTTTAGTTGTGGAGTGTCTAGTTGTGGAGTTTCTAGTCGTGAAGTTTCTAGTTGTGGAGTCTCTAGTTGTGTAGTTTCTAGCTGCGGAGTTTCTAGTTGCGGAGTTTCTAGTTGCAGAGTCTCTGGTTGTGGAGTTTCTAGTTGCGGAGTTTCTAGTTGCGGAGTATCTAGTTGTGGAGTTTGCAGTTGTGGAGTTTCTAGTTGTGGAATTGCAGAGTCTCTGGTTGTGGAGTTTCTAGTTGTGGAGTTTCTAGTTGTGGAGTCTCTAGTTGTGGAGTTTCTAGTTGTGGAGTTTCTAGTTGTGGAGTCTCTAGTTGCAGAGTTTCTAGTTGTGGAGTTTCTAGTTGTGGAGTCTCAAGTTGTGGAGTCTCTAGTTGTGGAGTTTCAAGTTGTGGAGTTTCCAGTTGTGGAGTCTCTAGTTGCGGAGTTTCTAGTTGTGAAGTTTCTAGTTGTGGAGTTTCTAGTTGTGGAGTTTCTAGTTGTGGAGTTTCTAGTTGTGGAGTCTTAAGTTGTGGAGTTTAAACGTGTGGAGTTTCAAGCTGTGGAGTCTATAGTTGTGGAGTTTCTAGTTGTGGATTTTCTAGTTGTGGAGTATCTAGTTGTGGATTTTTCAGTTGTGGAGTTTATAGTTGTGGAGTTGCGGAGTCTCTAGTTGTGGAGTTTCTAGTTGCAGAGTCTCCAGTTGTGGAGTTTCAAGTTGTGGAGTCTCTAGATGTGGAGTATCTAGTTGTCGAGTTTCCAGTTGTGGAGTATGTAGTAGTGGAGTTTCGATTTGTGGAGTTTCTAGTTGTGAATTTCTAGTTGCGGAGTTTCTAGGTGTGGAGTTTCAAGTTGCGGAGTCTCATGCTGTGGAGTTTCTAGTTGTTGAGTTTTTAGTTGTGAAGTTTCTAGTTGTCGAGTTTCTAGTTTGAAGTCTCTAGTTGTAGATTCTCTAGTTGTGGAGTCTCTAGTTTAGGAGTTTCTAGTTGAAGAGTATTTAGTTGTGGAGTGTCTAGTTGTGGAGTTTCTAGTCGTGAAGTTTCTAGTTGCGGAGTCTCTAGTTGTGTAGTTTCTAGCTGCGGAGTTTCTAGTTGCGGAGTTTCTAGTTGCAGAGTCTCTGGTTGTGGAGTTTCTAGTTGCGGAGTTTCTAGTTGCGGAGTATCTAGTTGTGGAGTTTGCAGTTGTGGAGTTTCTAGTTATGGAATTGCAGAGTCTCTGGTTGTGGAGTTTCTAGTTGTGGAGTTTCTAGTTGTGAAGTCTCTAGTTGCGGAGTCTCTAGTTGTGGAGTTTCTGGTTGTGGAGTTTCTAGTTGTGGAGTGTCTAGTTGTGGAGTTTCCAGTTGTGGAGTTTCTAGTTGTGTCGTTTCTAGTTGTGGACTTTCTAGACATGAAATTTCTTGTAGCCGAGTCTTTATTTGTAGAGATTGTAGTTGTGGAGTTTCTAGTTGTGGAGTTTCTAGTTGTGGAGTCTCAAGTTGTGGAGTCTCTAGTTGTGGAGTTTCTAGTTGCGGAGTATCTAGTTGTGAAGTTTGCAGTGGTGGAGTGTCTAGTTGTGGAGTTTCCAGTTGTGGAGTTTCGAGTTGTGGAGTTTCTAGCTGCGGAGTTTCTAGTTGCAGAGTCTCTGGTTGTGGAGTTTCTAGTTGCGGAGTCCCTAGTTGTGGAGTTTCTATTTGTGGAGTTTCTAGATGTGGAGTTTCCAGTTGTGAAGTTTTTAGTTGTGGACTTTCTAGACATGAAATCTCTTGTAGCCGAGTCTCGATTTGTGGAGTTTGTAGTTGTGGAGTTTCTAGTTGTGGAGTTTCTAGTTGTGGAGTATCTAGTTGCAGAGTTTCTAGTTGTGGAGTTTCTGGTTGTGGAGTTTCTAGTTGTGAAGTTTCAAGTTGTGGAGTTTCTAGTTGTGAAGTTTCAAGTTGTGGAGTTTCTGGTTGTGGAGTTTCTAGTTGTGGAGTGTCTAGTTGTGGAGTTTCCAGTTGTGGAGTTTCGAGTTGTGGAGTTTCTAGCTGCGGAGTTTCTAGTTGCAGAGTCTCTGGTTGTGGAGTTTCTAGTTGCGGAGTCTGTAGTTATGGAGTTTCTAGTTGTGGAGTTTCTAGTTGTGGAGTTTCCAGTTGTGAAGTTTTTAGTTGTGGACTTTCTAGACATGAAATTTCTTGTAGCCGAGCGTTATTTGTGGAGTTCGTAGTTGTGGAGTTTCTAGTTGTGGAGTTTCTAGTTGTGGAGTCTATAGTTGCAGAGTTTCTAGTTGTGGAGTTTCTGGTTGTGGACTGTCTAGACATGAAATTTCTTGTAGCCGAGTCTTTATTTGTAGAGTTTGTAGTTGTGGAGTTTCTAGTTGTGGAGTTTCCAGTTGTGGAGTTTCTAGTTGTTGAGTTTCTAGTTGACAAGTCTCTAGTTTTGCAGTTTTTAGTTGTGGAGTTTCTAGTTTTGGAGTTTCTAGTTGTGGAGTTTCTAGTTGTAGAGTCTCCTGTTGCACAGTTTCTAGTTGTGGAGTTTCTAGTGTGGAAGGTTCTAGTTGTGGAGTTTCTATTTGTGGAGTCTTAAGTTGTGGAGTTTAAATGTGTGGAGTTTCAAGCTGTGGAGTCTATAGTTGTGGAGTTTCTAGTTGTGGATTTTCTAGTTGTGGAGTATCTAGTTGTGGATTTTTCAGTTGTGGAGTTTATAGTTCTGGAGTTGCGGAGTTTCTAGTTGCAGAGTTTCTAGTTGCAGAGTATCTAGTTGTGGAGTTTGCAGTTGTGGAGTTTCTAGTTGTGGAATTGCAGAGTCTCTGGTTGTGGAGTTTCTAGTTGTGGAGTTTCTAGTTGGGGAGTCTCTAGTTGCGGAGTCTCTAGTGTTGAAATTTCTAGTTGTGGACTTTCTAGTTGTGGAGTTTCTGGTTGTTGAGTTTCTAATTGTGGAGTGTCTAGTTGTGGAGTTTCCAGTTGTGGAGTTTCTAGTTGTGGAGAGTCTAGTTGTGGAGTTTCAAGTTGTGGAGTTTCCAGTTGTAGAGTTTTAGTTGTGGACTTTCTAGACATGAACTTTCTTGTAGCCGAGTCTTTATTTGTAAGGTTTGTAGTTGTGGAGTTTCTAGTTGTGGAGTTTCCAGTTGTGGAGTTTCTAGTTGTTGAGTTTCTAGTTGAGAAGTCTCTAGTTTTGCAGTTTTTAGTTGTGGAGTTTCTAGATATGGAATTTCTAGTTGCCGAGTCTGTATTTGTGGAGTTTGTAGTTGTGGAGTTTCTAGTTGTGGAGTTTCTAGTTGGTGAGTCTCTAGTTGCGGAGTTTCTAGTTGTGGAGTTTCTAGTTGTGGAGTTTCTTGTTGTGGAGTTTCTGATTGTGGAGTTTCAAGTTGCGGAGTTTCTAGTTGCGGATTTTTAATAGCGGAGTTTCTAGTTGTGGAGTTTCAAGTTGCAGAGTCTCAAGTTGTGGAGTTTCCAGTTGTGGAGTTTCTAGTTGTGGAGTCTCTACTTGTAGATTCTCTAGTTGTGGAGTCTCTAGTTTTGAAGTTTCTAGTTGAAGAGTTTTTAGTTGTGGAGTGTCCTGTTCTGGAGTTTCCAGTTGTGGAGTTTCGAGTTGTGGACTTTCGAGTTTTGGAGTTTCTAGTTGTGGAGTTTCTAGTTGCGGAATCTCTAGCTGTGGATTTTCTAGTTGCGTAACCTAAGGTTGTGAGGTTTCAAGTTGTGGAGTTTCTAGTTGTGGAGTTTCTAGTTGTGGAGTTTCTAGTTGAGGAGTCTCTAGTTGTGTAGTTTCCAGCTGCGGAGTTTCTAGTTGCGGAGTTTCTAGTTGCAGAGTCTCTGGTTGTGGAGTTTCTAGTTGCGGAGTCTCTAGTTGTGGAGTTTCTAATTGTGGAGTTTCCAGTTGTGGAGTTTTGAATTGTGGACTTTCTAGTTGTGGAGTCTCAAGTTGTGGAGTTTCAAGTTGTGGAGTTTCAAGTTGTGGAGTCTCTAGTTGTGGAGTTTCTAGTTGCGGAGTCTCTAGTTGTGGAGTTTCAAGTTGTGGAGTCTAGTTGTGGAGTTTCTAGTTGTGGATTTTCCAGTTGTGGAGTATCTAGTTGTGGAGTTTCCAGTTGTGAAGTTTGAAGTTGCGGAGTGTCAAGTTGTGGAGTTTCCAGTTGTGGAGTTTTAGTTGTGGAGTTTCTAGTTGTTGAGTTTTTAGTTGTGAAGTCTCTAGTTTTGCAGTTTCTAGTTGTGGAGTTTCTAGATATGGAATTTCTAGTTGCCGAGTCTGTATTTGTGGAGTTTGTAGTTGTGGAGTTTCTAGTTGTGGAGTCTGTCGTTGTGGAGTTTCTAGTTGTGGAGTTTCTAGTTGTGGAGTTTCAAGGTGTGGAGTTTTCAGTTATGGAGTCTCTAGTTGCGGAGTTTCTAGTTGTGAAGTTTCTAGTTGTGGAGTTTCTAGTTTTGGAGTTTCTAGTTGTGGAGTTTCTAGTTGTAGAGTCTCCTGTTGCGGAGTTTCTAGTTGCGGAGTTTCTAGTTTGGGAGTTTCTAGTTGTGGAGTTTCTATTTGTGGAGTGTTAAGTTGTGGAGTTTAAACGTGTTGAGTTTCAAGCTGTTGAGTCTATAGTTGTGGAGTTTCTAGTTGTGGATTTTCTAGTTGTGGAGTATCTAGTTGTGGATTTTTTAGTTGTGGAGTCTCTAGATGCGGAGTATCTAGTAGTCGAGTTTCCAGTTGTGGAGTATGTAGTATTGGAGTTTCGAGTTGTGGAGTTTCTAGTTGTGGAGTTTCTAGTTGCGGAGTTCCTAGTTGTGGAGTTTCTAGTTGCGGAGTTTCTAGGTGTGGAGTCTCAAGTTGCGGAGTGTCATGCTGTGGAGTTTCTAGTTGTTGAGTTTTTAGTTGTGGAGTTTCTAGTTGTTTAGTTTCTAGCTTGAAGTCTCTAGTTGTAGATTCTCCAGTTGTGGAGTCTCTAGTATAGGAGTTTCTAGTTGAAGAGTTTTTAGTTGTGGAGTGTCTAGTTGTGGAGTTTCTAGTCGTGAAGTTTCTAGTTGTGGAGTCTCTAGTTGTGTAGTTTCTAGCTGCGGAGTTTCTAGTTGCGGAGTTTCTAGTTGCAGAGTCTCTGGTTGTGGAGTTTCTAGTTGCGGATTTTCTAGTTGCGGAGTATCTAGTTGTGGAGTTTCTAGTTGTGGAATTGCAAGAGTCTCTGGTTGTGGAGTTTCTAGTTGTGGAGTTTCTAGTTGTGGAGTCTCTAGTTGCGGAGTCTCTAGTTGTGAAGTTTCTAGTTGTGGAGTTTCTAGTTGTGGAGTTTCTAGTTGTGGAGTTTCTAGTTGTGGAGTGTCTAGTTGTGGAGTTTCCAGTTGTGGAGTTTTTAGTTGTGGACTTTCTAGACATGAAATTTCTTGTAGCCGAGTCTTTATTTGTAGAGATTGTAGTTGTGGAGTTTCTAGTTGTGGAGTTTCTTGTTGTGGAGTCTCTAGTTGCAGAGTTTCTAGTTGTGGAGTTTCTAGTTGTGGAGTTTCAAGTTGTGGAGTCTAGTTGTGGAGTTTCTAGTTGCGGAGTGTCTAGTTGTGGAGTTTGCAGTTGTGGAGTTTTTAGTTGTGGAATCGCAGAGTCTCTGTTTGTGGAGTTTCTAGTTGTGGAGTTTCTAGTTGTGGAGTTTCTAGTTGCGGAGTCTCAAGTTGTGAAGTTTCTAGTTGTGGAGTTTCTAGTTGTGGAGTTTCTGGTTGTGAAGTTTCTAGTTGTGGAGTGTCTAGTTGTGGAGTTTCCAGTTGTGGAGTTTCGAGTTGTGGAGTTTCTAGCTGCGGAGTTTCTAGTTGCAGAGTCTTTGGTTGTGGAGTTTCTAGTTGCGGAGTCTTCTGTTGTGGAGTTTTTAGTTGTGGAGTTTCTAGTTGTGGAGTTTCCAGTTGTGAAGTTTTTAGTTGTGGACTTTCTAGACATGAAATTTCTTGTAGCCGAGTCTCAATTTGTGGAGTTTGTAGTTGTGGAGTTTCTAGTTGTGGAGTTTCTAGTTTAGGAGTCTCTAGCTGCAGAGTTTCTGGTTGTGGAGTTTCTAGTTGTGAAGTTTCAAGTTGTGAAGTTTCAAGTTGTGGGGTTTCTGGTTGTGGAGTTTCTAGTTGTGGAGTGTCTAGTTGTGGAGTTTCCAGTTGTGGAGTTTCTAGTTGTGGAGTTTCTAGCCGCGGAGTTTCTAGTTGCAGAGTCTCTGGTTGTGGAGTTTCTATTTGCGGAGTCTCTAGTTGTGGAGTTTCTAGCTGTGGAGTTTCTAGTTGTGGAGTTTCCAGTTGTGAAGTTTTTAGTTGTGGACTTTCTAGACATGAAATTTCTTGTAGCCGAGTCTCTATTTGTGGAGTTTGTAGTTGTGGAGTTTGTAGTTGTGGAGTTTCTAGTTGTGGAGTCTCTAGTTGCAGAGTTTCTAGTTGTGGAGTTTATAGTTGTGGACTTTCTAGACATAAAATTTCTTGTAGCCGAGTCTTTATTTGTAGAGTTTCTAGTTGTGGAGTTTCTAGTTGTGTCGTTTCTAGTTGTGGACTTTCTAGACATGAAATTTCTTGTGGCCGAGTCTTTATTTGTAGAGATTGTAGTTGTGGAGTTTCTAGTTGTGGAGTTTCTAGTGGTGGAGTCTCTAGTTGCAGAGTTTCTAGTTGTGGAGTTTCTAGTTGTGGAGTCTCAAGTTGTGGAGTCTCTAGTTGTGGAGTTTCTAGTTGCGGAGTATCTAGTTGTGAAGTTTGCAGTTGTGGAGTTTCTAGTTGTGGAGTGTCTAGTTGTGGAGTTTCCAGTTGTGGAGTTTCGAGTTGTGGAGTTTCTAGCTGCGGAGTGACTAGTTGCAGAGTCTCTGGTTGTGGAATTTCTTGTTGCGGAGTCCCTAGTTGTGGAGTTTCTATTTGTGGAGTTTCTAGTTGTGGAGTTTCCAGTTGTGAAGTTTTTAGTTGTGGACTTTCTAGACATGATATTTCTTGTAGCCGAGCGTTATTTGTGAAGTTTGTAGTTGTGGAGTTTCTAGTTGTGGAGTTTCTAGTTATGGAGTCTCTAGTTGCAGAGTTTCTAGTTGTGGAGTTTCTAGTTGTGGACTTTCTAGACATGAAATTTCTTGTAGCCGAGTCTTTATTTGTAGAGTTTGTAGTTGTGGAGTTTCTAGTTGTGGAGTTTCCAGTTGTGGAGTTTCTAGTTGTTGAGTTTCTAGTTGACAAGTCTCTAGTTTTGCAGTTTTTAGTTGTGGAGTTTCTAGTTTTGGAGTTTCTAGTTGTGGAGTTTCTAGTTGTAGAGTCTCCTGTTGCGGAGTTTCTAGTTGCGGAGTTTCTAGTTGGGGAGGTTTTAGTTGTGGAGTTTCTAGTTGCAGAGTCTCTAGTTGTGGAGTTTAAACGTGTGGAGTTTCAAGCTGTGGAGTCTATAGTTGTCGAGTTTCCTGTTTTGGAGTATCTAGTAGTGGAGTTTCGAGTTGTGGAGTTTCTAGTTGTGGAGTTTCTAGTTGTGGAGTTTCTAGTTGCGGAGTTCCTAGTTGTGGAGTTTCTAGTTGCGGAGTTTCTAGTTGTGGAGTTTCAAGTTGCGGAGTCTCATGCTGTGGAGTTTCTAGTTGTTGAGTTTTTAGTTGTGGAGTTTCTCGTTGTTGAGTTTCTAGTTTGAAGTCTCTAGTTGTAGATTCTCTAGTTGTGGAGTCTCAAGTTTAGGAGATTCTAGTTGAAGAGTTTTAGTTGTGGAGTGTCTAGTTGTGGAGTTTCTAGTCCAGGAGTTTCTAGTTGTGGAGTCTCTAGTTGTGTAGTTTCTAGCTGCGGAGTTTGTAGTTGCGGAGTTTCTAGTTGCAGAGTATCTAGTTGTGGAGTTTGCAGTTGTGGACTTTCTAGTTGTGCAATTGCAGAGTCTCTGGTTGTGGAGTTTCTAGTTGTGGAGTTTCTAGTTGGGGAGTCTCTAGTTGCGGAGTCTCTAGTGTTGAAGTTCCTAGTTGTGGACTTTCTAGTTGTGAAGTTTCTGGTTGTTGAGTTTCTAATTGTGGAGTGTCTAGTTGTGGAGTTTCCAGTTGTGGAGTTTCTAGTTGTGGAGATTCTAGTTGTGGAGTTTCTAGTTGTGGAGTTTCCAGTTGTGGAGTTTTTAGTTTTGGACTTTCTAGACATGAAATTTCTTGTAGCCGAGTCTTTATTTGTAAGGTTTGTAGTTGTGGAGTTTCTAGTTGTGGAGTTTCCAGTTTTGGAGTTTCTAGTTGTGGAGTTTCTAGTTGAGAAGTCTCTAGTTTTGCAGTTTTTAGTTGTGGAGTTTCTAGATATGGAATTTCTAGTTGCCGAGTCTGTATTTGTGGAGTTTGTAGTTGTGGAGTTTGTAGTTGTGGAGTTTCTAGTTGGTGAGTCTCTATTTGCGGAGTTTCTAGTTGTGGAGTTTCTAGTTGTGGAGTTTCTGGTTGTGGAGTTTCTGATTGTGGAGTTTCAAGTTGCGGAGTTTCTAGTTGCGGAGTTTCTAGTTGCGGAGTTTTATTAGAGGAGTTTCTAGTTGTGGAGTTTCAAGTTGCGGAGTCTCAAGTTGTGGAGTTTCCAGTTGTGCAGTTTCTAGTTGTGGAGTCTCTACTTGTAGATTCTCTAGTTGTGGAGTCTCTAGTTTTGGAGTTTCTAGTTGAAGAGTTTTTAGTTGTGGAGTGTCCTGTTGTGGAGTTTCCAGTTGTGGAGTTTCGAGTTGTGGAGTTTCGAGTTTTGGAGTTTCCAGTTGTGGAGTTTCGAGTTGTGGAGTTTCTAGCTGCGGAGTTTCTAGTTGCAGAGTCTCTGGTTGTGGAGTTTCTAGTTGCGGAGTCCCTAGTTGTGGAGTTTCTATTTGTGGAGTTTCTAGATGTGGAGTTTCCAGTTGTGAAGTTTTTAGTTGTGGACTTTCTAGACATGAAATCTCTTGTAGCCGAGTCTCGATTTGTGGAGTTTGTAGTTGTGGAGTTTCTAGTTGTGGAGTTTCTAGTTGTGGAGTATCTAGTTGCAGAGTTTCTAGTTGTGGAGTTTCTGGTTGTGGAGTTTCTAGTTGTGAAGTTTCAAGTTGTGGAGTTTCTAGTTGTGAAGTTTCAAGTTGTGGAGTTTCTGGTTGTGGAGTTTCTAGTTGTGGAGTGTCTAGTTGTGGAGTTTCCAGTTGTGGAGTTTCGAGTTGTGGAGTTTCTAGCTGCGGAGTTTCTAGTTGCAGAGTCTCTGGTTGTGGAGTTTCTAGTTGCGGAGTCTGTAGTTATGGAGTTTCTAGTTGTGGAGTTTCTAGTTGTGGAGTTTCCAGTTGTGAAGTTTTTAGTTGTGGACTTTCTAGACATGAAATTTCTTGTAGCCGAGCGTTATTTGTGGAGTTTGTAGTTGTGGAGTTTCTAGTTGTGGAGTTTCTAGTTGTGGAGTCTATAGTTGCAGAGTTTCTAGTTGTGGAGTTTCTGGTTGTGGACTGTCTAGACATGAAATTTCTTGTAGCCGAGTCTTTATTTGTAGAGTTTGTAGTTGTGGAGTTTCTAGTTGTGGAGTTTCCAGTTGTGGAGTTTCTAGTTGTTGAGTTTCTAGTTGACAAGTCTCTAGTTTTGCAGTTTTTAGTTGTGGAGTTTCTAGTTTTGGAGTTTCTAGTTGTGGAGTTTCTAGTTGTAGAGTCTCCTGTTGCACAGTTTCTAGTTGTGGAGTTTCTAGTGTGGAAGGTTCTAGTTGTGGAGTTTCTATTTGTGGAGTCTTAAGTTGTGGAGTTTAAATGTGTGGAGTTTCAAGCTGTGGAGTCTATAGTTGTGGAGTTTCTAGTTGTGGATTTTCTAGTTGTGGAGTATCTAGTTGTGGATTTTTCAGTTGTGGAGTTTATAGTTCTGGAGTTGCGGAGTTTCTAGTTGCAGAGTTTCTAGTTGCAGAGTATCTAGTTGTGGAGTTTGCAGTTGTGGAGTTTCTAGTTGTGGAATTGCAGAGTCTCTGGTTGTGGAGTTTCTAGTTGTGGAGTTTCTAGTTGGGGAGTCTCTAGTTGCGGAGTCTCTAGTGTTGAAATTTCTAGTTGTGGACTTTCTAGTTGTGGAGTTTCTGGTTGTTGAGTTTCTAATTGTGGAGTGTCTAGTTGTGGAGTTTCCAGTTGTGGAGTTTCTAGTTGTGGAGAGTCTAGTTGTGGAGTTTCAAGTTGTGGAGTTTCCAGTTGTAGAGTTTTAGTTGTGGACTTTCTAGACATGAACTTTCTTGTAGCCGAGTCTTTATTTGTAAGGTTTGTAGTTGTGGAGTTTCTAGTTGTGGAGTTTCCAGTTGTGGAGTTTCTAGTTGTTGAGTTTCTAGTTGAGAAGTCTCTAGCTTTGCAGTTTTTAGTTGTGGAGTTTCTAGATATGGAATTTCTAGTTGCCGAGTCTGTATTTGTGGAGTTTGTAGTTGTGGAGTTTCTAGTTGTGGAGTTTCTAGTTGGTGAGTCTCTAGTTGCGGAGTTTCTAGTTGTGGAGTTTCTAGTTGTGGAGTTTCTTGTTGTGGAGTTTCTGATTGTGGAGTTTCAAGTTGCGGAGTTTCTAGTTGCGGATTTTTAATAGCGGAGTTTCTAGTTGTGGAGTTTCAAGTTGCAGAGTCTCAAGTTGTGGAGTTTCCAGTTGTGGAGTTTCTAGTTGTGGAGTCTCTACTTGTAGATTCTCTAGTTGTGGAGTCTCTAGTTTTGAAGTTTCTAGTTGAAGAGTTTTTAGTTGTGGAGTGTCCTGTTCTGGAGTTTCCAGTTGTGGAGTTTCGAGTTGTGGACTTTCGAGTTTTGGAGTTTCTAGTTGTGGAGTTTCTAGTTGCGGAATCTCTAGCTGTGGATTTTCTAGTTGCGTAACCTAAGGTTGTGAGGTTTCAAGTTGTGGAGTTTCTAGTTGTGGAGTTTCTAGTTGTGGAGTTTCTAGTTGAGGAGTCTCTAGTTGTGTAGTTTCCAGCTGTGGAGTTTCTAGTTGCGGAGTTTCTAGTTGCAGAGTCTCTGGTTGTGGAGTTTCTAGTTGCGGAGTCTCTAGTTGTGGAGTTTCTAATTGTGGAGTTTCCAGTTGTGGAGTTTTGAATTGTGGACTTTCTAGTTGTGGAGTCTCAAGTTGTGGAGTTTCAAGTTGTGGAGTTTCAAGTTGTGGAGTCTCTAGTTGTGGAGTTTCTAGTTGCGGAGTCTCTAGTTGTGGAGTTTCAAGTTGTGGAGTCTAGTTGTGGAGTTTCTAGTTGTGGATTTTCCAGTTGTGGAGTATCTAGTTGTGGAGTTTCCAGTTGTGAAGTTTGAAGTTGCGGAGTGTCAAGTTGTGGAGTTTCCAGTTGTGGAGTTTTAGTTGTGGACTTTCTAGTTGTTGAGTTTTTAGTTGTGAAGTCTCTAGTTTTGCAGTTTCTAGTTGTGGAGTTTCTAGATATGGAATTTCTAGTTGCCGAGTCTGTATTTGTGGAGTTTGTAGTTGTGGAGTTTCTAGTTGTGGAGTCTGTAGTTGTGGAGTTTCTAGTTGTGGAGTTTTCAGTTATGGAGTCTCTAGTTGCGGAGTTTCTAGTTGTGAAGTTTCTAGTTGTGGAGTTTCTAGTTTTCGAGTTTCTAGTTGTGGAGTTTCTAGTTGTAGAGTCTCCTGTTGCGGAGTTTCTAGTTGCGGAGTTTCTAGTTTGGGAGTTTCTAGTTGTGGAGTTTCTATTTGTGGAGTGTTAAGTTGTGGAGTTTAAACGTGTTGAGTTTCAAGCTGTTGAGTCTATAGTTGTGGAGTTTCTAGTTGTGGATTTTCTAGTTGTGGAGTATCTAGTTGTGGATTTTTTAGTTGTGGAGTCTCTAGATGCGGAGTATCTAGTAGTCGAGTTTCCAGTTGTGGAGTATGTAGTATTGGAGTTTCGAGTTGTGGAGTTTCTAGTTGTGGAGTTTCTAGTTGCGGAGTTCCTAGTTGTGGAGTTTCTAGTTGCGGAGTTTCTAGGTGTGGAGTCTCAAGTTGCGGAGTGTCATGCTGTGGAGTTTCTAGTTGTTGAGTTTTTAGTTGTGGAGTTTCTAGTTGTTTAGTTTCTAGCTTGAAGTCTCTAGTTGTAGATTCTCCAGTTGTGGAGTCTCTAGTATAGGAGTTTCTAGTTGAAGAGTTTTTAGTTGTGGAGTGTCTAGTTGTGGAGTTTCTAGTCGTGAAGTTTCTAGTTGTGGAGTCTCTAGTTGTGTAGTTTCTAGCTGCGGAGTTTCTAGTTGCGGAGTTTCTAGTTGCAGAGTCTCTGGTTGTGGAGTTTCTAGTTGCGGATTTTCTAGTTGCGGAGTATCTAGTTGTGGAGTTTCTAGTTGTGGAATTGCAAGAGTCTCTGGTTGTGGAGTTTCTAGTTGTGGAGTTTCTAGTTGTGGAGTCTCTAGTTGCGGAGTCTCTAGTTGT
Organism: Rhipicephalus microplus; assembly: GCF_043290135.1. Classification (NCBI taxonomy): domain Eukaryota; kingdom Metazoa; phylum Arthropoda; class Arachnida; order Ixodida; family Ixodidae; genus Rhipicephalus; species Rhipicephalus microplus. The sequence goes on from NW_027464834.1 coordinate 195,230, forward strand.
GAAGTTTCTAGTTGTGGAGTTTCTAGTTGTGGAGTTTCTAGTTGTGGAGTTTCTAGTTGTGGAGTGTCTAGTTGTGGAGTTTCCAGTTGTGGAGTTTTTAGTTGTGGACTTTCTAGACATGAAATTTCTTGTAGCCGAGTCTTTATTTGTAGAGATTGTAGTTGTGGAGTTTCTAGTTGTGGAGTTTCTTGTTGTGGAGTCTCTAGTTGCAGAGTTTCTAGTTGTGGAGTTTCTAGTTGTGGAGTTTCAAGTTGTGGAGTCTAGTTGTGGAGTTTCTAGTTGCGGAGTGTCTAGTTGTGGAGTTTGCAGTTGTGGAGTTTTTAGTTGTGGAATCGCAGAGTCTCTGTTTGTGGAGTTTCTAGTTGTGGAGTTTCTAGTTGTGGAGTTTCTAGTTGCGGAGTCTCAAGTTGTGAAGTTTCTAGTTGTGGAGTTTCTAGTTGTGGAGTTTCTGGTTGTGAAGTTTCTAGTTGTGGAGTGTCTAGTTGTGGAGTTTCCAGTTGTGGAGTTTCGAGTTGTGGAGTTTCTAGCTGCGGAGTTTCTAGTTGCAGAGTCTTTGGTTGTGGAGTTTCTAGTTGCGGAGTCTTCTGTTGTGGAGTTTTTAGTTGTGGAGTTTCTAGTTGTGGAGTTTCCAGTTGTGAAGTTTTTAGTTGTGGACTTTCTAGACATGAAATTTCTTGTAGCCGAGTCTCTATTTGTGGAGTTTGTAGTTGTGGAGTTTCTAGTTGTGGAGTTTCTAGTTTAGGAGTCTCTAGCTGCAGAGTTTCTAGTTGTGGAGTTTCTAGTTGTGGAGTTTCTAGTTGTGGAGTTTCTGGTTGTGGAGTTTCTAGTTGTGAAGTTTCAAGTTGTGAAGTTTCAAGTTGTGGGGTTTCTGGTTGTGGAGTTTCTAGTTGTGGAGTGTCTAGTTGTGGAGTTTCCAGTTGTGGAGTTTCTAGTTGTGGAGTTTCTAGCCGCGGAGTTTCTAGTTGCAGAGTCTCTGGTTGTGGAGTTTCTATTTGCGGAGTCTCTAGTTGTGGAGTTTCTAGCTGTGGAGTTTCTAGTTGTGGAGTTTCCAGTTGTGAAGTTTTTAGTTGTGGACTTTCTAGACATGAAATTTCTTGTAGCCGAGTCTCTATTTGTGGAGTTTGTAGTTGTGGAGTTTGTAGTTGTGGAGTTTCTAGTTGTGGAGTCTCTAGTTGCAGAGTTTCTGGTTGTGGAGTTTATAGTTGTGGACTTTCTAGACATAAAATTTCTTGTAGCCGAGTCTTTATTTGTAGAGTTTCTAGTTGTGGAGTTTCTAGTTGTGTCGTTTCTAGTTGTGGACTTTCTAGACATGAAATTTCTTGTGGCCGAGTCTTTATTTGTAGAGATTGTAGTTGTGGAGTTTCTAGTTGTGGAGTTTCTAGTGGTGGAGTCTCTAGTTGCAGAGTTTCTAGTTGTGGAGTTTCTAGTTGTGGAGTCTCAAGTTGTGGAGTCTCTAGTTGTGGAGTTTCTAGTTGCGGAGTATCTAGTTGTGAAGTTTGCAGTTGTGGAGTTTCTAGTAGTGGAGTGTCTAGTTGTGGAGTTTCCAGTTGTGGAGTTTCGAGTTGTGGAGTTTCTAGCTGCGGAGTGACTAGTTGCAGAGTCTCTGGTTGTGGAATTTCTTGTTGCGGAGTCCCTAGTTGTGGAGTTTCTATTTGTGGAGTTTCTAGTTGTGGAGTTTCCAGTTGTGAAGTTTTTAGTTGTGGACTTTCTAGACATGATATTTCTTGTAGCCGAGCGTTATTTGTGAAGTTTGTAGTTGTGGAGTTTCTAGTTGTGGAGTTTCTAGTTATGGAGTCTCTAGTTGCAGAGTTTCTAGTTGTGGAGTTTCTAGTTGTGGACTTTCTAGACATGAAATTTCTTGTAGCCGAGTCTTTATTTGTAGAGTTTGTAGTTGTGGAGTTTCTAGTTGTGGAGTTTCCAGTTGTGGAGTTTCTAGTTGTTGAGTTTCTAGTTGAGAAGTCTCTAGTTTTGCAGTTTTTAGTTGTGGAGTTTCTAGATATGGAATTTCTAGTTGCCGAGTCTGTATTTGTGGAGTTTGTAGTTGTGGAGTTTGTAGTTGTGGAGTTTCTAGTTGGTGAGTCTCTATTTGCGGAGTTTCTAGTTGTGGAGTTTCTAGTTGTGGAGTTTCTGGTTGTGGAGTTTCTGATTGTGGAGTTTCAAGTTGCGGAGTTTCTAGTTGCGGAGTTTCTAGTTGCGGAGTTTTATTAGAGGAGTTTCTAGTTGTGGAGTTTCAAGTTGCAGAGTCTCAAGTTGTGGAGTTTCCAGTTGTGGAGTTTCTAGTTGTGGAGTCTCTACTTGTAGATTCTCTAGTTGTGGAGTCTCTAGTTTTGAAGTTTCTAGTTGAAGAGTTTTTAGTTGTGGAGTGTCCTGTTCTGGAGTTTCCAGTTGTGGAGTTTCGAGTTGTGGACTTTCGAGTTTTGGAGTTTCTAGTTGTGGAGTTTCTAGTTGCGGAATCTCTAGCTGTGGATTTTCTAGTTGCGTAACCTAAGGTTGTGAGGTTTCAAGTTGTGGAGTTTCTAGTTGTGGAGTTTCTAGTTGTGGAGTTTCTAGTTGAGGAGTCTCTAGTTGTGTAGTTTCCAGCTGTGGAGTTTCTAGTTGCGGAGTTTCTAGTTGCAGAGTCTCTGGTTGTGGAGTTTCTAGTTGCGGAGTCTCTAGTTGTGGAGTTTCTAATTGTGGAGTTTCCAGTTGTGGAGTTTTGAATTGTGGACTTTCTAGTTGTGGAGTCTCAAGTTGTGGAGTTTCAAGTTGTGGAGTTTCAAGTTGTGGAGTCTCTAGTTGTGGAGTTTCTAGTTGCGGAGTCTCTAGTTGTGGAGTTTCAAGTTGTGGAGTCTAGTTGTGGAGTTTCTAGTTGTGGATTTTCCAGTTGTGGAGTATCTAGTTGTGGAGTTTCCAGTTGTGAAGTTTGAAGTTGCGGAGTGTCAAGTTGTGGAGTTTCCAGTTGTGGAGTTTTAGTTGTGGAGTTTCTAGTTGTTGAGTTTTTAGTTGTGAAGTCTCTAGTTTTGCAGTTTCTAGTTGTGGAGTTTCTAGATATGGAATTTCTAGTTGCCGAGTCTGTATTTGTGGAGTTTGTAGTTGTGGAGTTTCTAGTTGTGGAGTCTGTAGTTGTGGAGTTTCTAGTTGTGGAGTTTTCAGTTATGGAGTCTCTAGTTGCGGAGTTTCTAGTTGTGAAGTTTCTAGTTGTGGAGTTTCTAGTTTTCGAGTTTCTAGTTGTGGAGTTTCTAGTTGTAGAGTCTCCTGTTGCGGAGTTTCTAGTTGCGGAGTTTCTAGTTTGGGAGTTTCTAGTTGTGGAGTTTCTATTTGTGGAGTGTTAAGTTGTGGAGTTTAAACGTGTTGAGTTTCAAGCTGTTGAGTCTATAGTTGTGGAGTTTCTAGTTGTGGATTTTCTAGTTGTGGAGTATCTAGTTGTGGATTTTTTAGTTGTGGAGTCTCTAGATGCGGAGTATCTAGTAGTCGAGTTTCCAGTTGTGGAGTATGTAGTATTGGAGTTTCGAGTTGTGGAGTTTCTAGTTGTGGAGTTTCTAGTTGCGGAGTTCCTAGTTGTGGAGTTTCTAGTTGCGGAGTTTCTAGGTGTGGAGTCTCAAGTTGCGGAGTGTCATGCTGTGGAGTTTCTAGTTGTTGAGTTTTTAGTTGTGGAGTTTCTAGTTGTTTAGTTTCTAGCTTGAAGTCTCTAGTTGTAGATTCTCCAGTTGTGGAGTCTCTAGTATAGGAGTTTCTAGTTGAAGAGTTTTTAGTTGTGGAGTGTCTAGTTGTGGAGTTTCTAGTCGTGAAGTTTCTAGTTGTGGAGTCTCTAGTTGTGTAGTTTCTAGCTGCGGAGTTTCTAGTTGCGGAGTTTCTAGTTGCAGAGTCTCTGGTTGTGGAGTTTCTAGTTGCGGATTTTCTAGTTGCGGAGTATCTAGTTGTGGAGTTTCTAGTTGTGGAATTGCAAGAGTCTCTGGTTGTGGAGTTTCTAGTTGTGGAGTTTCTAGTTGTGGAGTCTCTAGTTGCGGAGTCTCTAGTTGTGAAGTTTCTAGTTGTGGAGTTTCTAGTTGTGGAGTTTCTAGTTGTGGAGTTTCTAGTTGTGGAGTGTCTAGTTGTGGAGTTTCCAGTTGTGGAGTTTTTAGTTGTGGACTTTCTAGACATGAAATTTCTTGTAGCCGAGTCTTTATTTGTAGAGATTGTAGTTGTGGAGTTTCTAGTTGTGGAGTTTCTTGTTGTGGAGTCTCTAGTTGCAGAGTTTCTAGTTGTGGAGTTTCTAGTTGTGGAGTTTCAAGTTGTGGAGTCTAGTTGTGGAGTTTCTAGTTGCGGAGTGTCTAGTTGTGGAGTTTGCAGTTGTGGAGTTTTTAGTTGTGGAATCGCAGAGTCTCTGTTTGTGGAGTTTCTAGTTGTGGAGTTTCTAGTTGTGGAGTTTCTAGTTGCGGAGTCTCAAGTTGTGAAGTTTCTAGTTGTGGAGTTTCTAGTTGTGGAGTTTCTGGTTGTGAAGTTTCTAGTTGTGGAGTGTCTAGTTGTGGAGTTTCCAGTTGTGGAGTTTCGAGTTGTGGAGTTTCTAGCTGCGGAGTTTCTAGTTGCAGAGTCTTTGGTTGTGGAGTTTCTAGTTGCGGAGTCTTCTGTTGTGGAGTTTTTAGTTGTGGAGTTTCTAGTTGTGGAGTTTCCAGTTGTGAAGTTTTTAGTTGTGGACTTTCTAGACATGAAATTTCTTGTAGCCGAGTCTCTATTTGTGGAGTTTGTAGTTGTGGAGTTTCTAGTTGTGGAGTTTCTAGTTTAGGAGTCTCTAGCTGCAGAGTTTCTAGTTGTGGAGTTTCTAGTTGTGGAGTTTCTAGTTGTGGAGTTTCTGGTTGTGGAGTTTCTAGTTGTGAAGTTTCAAGTTGTGAAGTTTCAAGTTGTGGGGTTTCTGGTTGTGGAGTTTCTAGTTGTGGAGTGTCTAGTTGTGGAGTTTCCAGTTGTGGAGTTTCTAGTTGTGGAGTTTCTAGCCGCGGAGTTTCTAGTTGCAGAGTCTCTGGTTGTGGAGTTTCTATTTGCGGAGTCTCTAGTTGTGGAGTTTCTAGCTGTGGAGTTTCTAGTTGTGGAGTTTCCAGTTGTGAAGTTTTTAGTTGTGGACTTTCTAGACATGAAATTTCTTGTAGCCGAGTCTCTATTTGTGGAGTTTGTAGTTGTGGAGTTTCTAGTTGTGGAGTCTCTAGTTGCAGAGTTTCTGGTTGTGGAGTTTATAGTTGTGGACTTTCTAGACATAAAATTTCTTGTAGCCGAGTCTTTATTTGTAGAGTTTCTAGTTGTGGAGTTTCTAGTTGTGTCGTTTCTAGTTGTGGACTTTCTAGACATGAAATTTCTTGTGGCCGAGTCTTTATTTGTAGAGATTGTAGTTGTGGAGTTTCTAGTTGTGGAGTTTCTAGTGGTGGAGTCTCTAGTTGCAGAGTTTCTAGTTGTGGAGTTTCTAGTTGTGGAGTCTCAAGTTGTGGAGTCTCTAGTTGTGGAGTTTCTAGTTGCGGAGTATCTAGTTGTGAAGTTTGCAGTTGTGGAGTTTCTAGTAGTGGAGTGTCTAGTTGTGGAGTTTCCAGTTGTGGAGTTTCGAGTTGTGGAGTTTCTAGCTGCGGAGTGACTAGTTGCAGAGTCTCTGGTTGTGGAATTTCTTGTTGCGGAGTCCCTAGTTGTGGAGTTTCTATTTGTGGAGTTTCTAGTTGTGGAGTTTCCAGTTGTGAAGTTTTTAGTTGTGGACTTTCTAGACATGATATTTCTTGTAGCCGAGCGTTATTTGTGAAGTTTGTAGTTGTGGAGTTTCTAGTTGTGGAGTTTCTAGTTATGGAGTCTCTAGTTGCAGAGTTTCTAGTTGTGGAGTTTCTAGTTGTGGACTTTCTAGACATGAAATTTCTTGTAGCCGAGTCTTTATTTGTAGAGTTTGTAGTTGTGGAGTTTCTAGTTGTGGAGTTTCCAGTTGTGGAGTTTCTAGTTGTTGAGTTTCTAGTTGAGAAGTCTCTAGTTTTGCAGTTTTTAGTTGTGGAGTTTCTAGATATGGAATTTCTAGTTGCCGAGTCTGTATTTGTGGAGTTTGTAGTTGTGGAGTTTGTAGTTGTGGAGTTTCTAGTTGGTGAGTCTCTATTTGCGGAGTTTCTAGTTGTGGAGTTTCTAGTTGTGGAGTTTCTGGTTGTGGAGTTTCTGATTGTGGAGTTTCAAGTTGCGGAGTTTCTAGTTGCGGAGTTTCTAGTTGCGGAGTTTTATTAGAGGAGTTTCTAGTTGTGGAGTTTCAAGTTGCGGAGTCTCAAGTTGTGGAGTTTCCAGTTGTGCAGTTTCTAGTTGTGGAGTCTCTACTTGTAGATTCTCTAGTTGTGGAGTCTCTAGTTTTGGAGTTTCTAGTTGAAGAGTTTTTAGTTGTGGAGTGTCCTGTTGTGGAGTTTCCAGTTGTGGAGTTTCGAGTTGTGGAGTTTCGAGTTTTGGAGTTTCTAGTTGTGGAGTTTCTAGTTGCGGAATCTCTAGCTGTGGATTTTCTAGTTGCGTAACCTAAGGTTGTGAGGTTTCAAGTTGTGGAGTTTCAAGTTGTGGAGTCTCTAGTTGTGGAGTTTCTAGTTGCGGAGTCTCTAGTTGTGGAGTTTCAAGTTGTGGAGTCTAGTTGTGGAGTATCTAGTTCTGGATTTTCCAGTTGTGGAGTATCTAGTTGTGGAGTTTACAGTTGTGAAGTTTCAAGTTGCGGAGTGTCAAGTTGTGGAGTTTCCAGTTGTGGAGTTTTTAGTTGTGGAGTTTCTAGTTGTTGAGTTTTGAGTTGTGAAGTCTCTAGTTTTGCAGTTTCTAGTTGTGGAGTTTCTAGATATGGAATTTTTAGTTGCCGAGTCTGTATTTGTGGAGTTTGTAGTTGTGGAGTTTATAGTTGAGGAGTCTGTAGTTGTGGAGTTTCTAGTTGTGGAGTTTCTAGTTGTGGAGTTTCAAGGTGTGGAGTTTCCAGTTGTGGAGTCTCTAGTTGCGGAGTTTCTAGTTGTGGAGTTTCTAGTTTTGGAGTTTCTAGTTGTGGAGTTTCTAGTTGTAGAGTCTCCTGTTGCGGAGTTTCTAGTTGCGGAGTTTCTAGTTTGGGAGTTTCTAGTTGTGGAGTTTCTATTTGTGGAGTCTTAAGTTGTGGAGTTTAAACGTGTTGAGTTTCAAGCTGTTGAGTCTATAGTTGTGGAGTTTCTAGTTGTGGATTTTCTAGTTTTGGAGTATCTAGTTGTGGATTTTTCAGTTGTGGAGTCTCTAGATGTGGAGTATCTAGTAGTTGAGTTTCCAGTTGTGGAGTATGTAGTAGTGGAGTTTCCAGTTGTGGAGTCTCTAGTTGCGGAGTTTCTAGTTGTGAAGTTTCTAGTTGTGGAGTTTCTAGTTGTGGAGTTTCTAGTTGTGGAGTTTCTAGTTGTGGAGTCTTAAGTTGTGGAGTTTAAACGTGTGGAGTTTCAAGCTGTGGAGTCTATAGTTGTGGAGTTTCTAGTTGTGGATTTTCTAGTTGTGGAGTATCTAGTTGTGGATTTTTCAGTTGTGGAGTTTATAGTTGTGGAGTTGCGGAGTCTCTAGTTGTGGAGTTTCTAGTTGCAGAGTCTCCAGGGTTGGAGTTTCAAGTTGTGGAGTCTCTAGATGTGGAGTATCTAGTTGTCGAGTTTCCAGTTGTGGAGTATGTAGTAGTGGAGTTTCGATTTGTGGAGTTTCTAGTTGTGAATTTCTAGTTGCGGAGTTTCTAGGTGTGGAGTTTCAAGTTGCGGAGTCTCATGCTGTGGAGTTTCTAGTTGTTGAGTTTTTAGTTGTGAAGTTTCTAGTTGTCGAGTTTCTAGTTTGAAGTCTCTAGTTGTAGATTCTCTAGTTGTGGAGTCTCTAGTTTAGGAGTTTCTAGTTGAAGAGTATTTAGTTGTGGAGTGTCTAGTTGTGGAGTTTCTAGTCGTGAAGTTTCTAGTTGTGGAGTCTCTAGTTGTGTAGTTTCTAGCTGCGGAGTTTCTAGTTGCGGAGTTTCTAGTTGCAGAGTCTCTGGTTGTGGAGTTTCTAGTTGCGGAGTTTCTAGTTGCGGAGTATCTAGTTGTGGAGTTTGCAGTTGTGGAGTTTCTAGTTATGGAATTGCAGTCTCTGGTTGTGGAGTTTCTAGTTGTGGAGTTTCTAGTTGTGAAGTCTCTAGTTGCGGAGTCTCTAGTTGTGGAGTTTCTGGTTGTGGAGTTTCTAGTTGTGGAGTGTCTAGTTGTGGAGTTTCCAGTTGTGGAGTTTCTAGTTGTGTCGTTTCTAGTTGTGGACTTTCTAGACATGAAATTTCTTGTAGCCGAGTCTTTATTTGTAGAGATTGTAGTTGTGGAGTTTCTAGTTGTGGAGTTTCTAGTTGTGGAGTCTCAAGTTGTGGAGTCTCTAGTTGTGGAGTTTCTAGTTGCGGAGTATCTAGTTGTGAAGTTTGCAGTGGTGGAGTGTCTAGTTGTGGAGTTTCCAGTTGTGGAGTTTCGAGTTGTGGAGTTTCTAGCTGCGGAGTTTCTAGTTGCAGAGTCTCTGGTTGTGGAGTTTCTAGTTGCGGAGTCCCTAGTTGTGGAGTTTCTATTTGTGGAGTTTCTAGATGTGGAGTTTCCTGTTGTGAAGTTTTTAGTTATGGACTTTCTAGACATGAAATCTCTTGTAGCCGAGTCTCGATTTGTGGAGTTTGTAGTTGTGGAGTTTGTAGTTGTGGAGTTTCTAGTTGTGGAGTATCTAGTTGCAGAGTTTCTAGTTGTGGAGTTTCTGGTTGTGGAGTTTCTAGTTGTGAAGTTTCAAGTTGTGGAGTTTCTAGTTGTGAAGTTTCAAGTTGTGGAGTTTCTGGTTGTGGAGTTTCTAGTTGTGGAGTGTCTAGTTGTGGAGTTTCCAGTTGTGGAGTTTCGAGTTGTGGAGTTTCTAGCTGCGGAGTTTCTAGTTGCAGAGTCTCTGGTTGTGGAGTTTCTAGTTGCGGAGTCTGTAGTTATGGAGTTTCTAGTTGTGGAGTTTCTAGTTGTGGAGTTTCCAGTTGTGAAGTTTTTAGTTGTGGACTTTCTAGACATGAAATTTCTTGTAGCCGAGTGTTATTTGTGGAGTTTGTAGTTGTGGAGTTTCTAGTTGTGGAGTTTCTAGTTGTGGAGTCTATAGTTGCAGAGTTTCTAGTTGTGGAGTTTCTGGTTGTGGACTGTCTAGACATGAAATTTCTTGTAGCCGAGTCTTTATTTGTAGAGTTTGTAGTTGTGGAGTTTGTAGTTGTGGAGTTTCCAGTTGTGGAGTTTCTAGTTGTTGAGTTTCTAGTTGACAAGTCTCTAGTTTTGCAGTTTTTAGTTGTGGAGTTTCTAGTTTTGGAGTTTCTAGTTGTGGAGTTTCTAGTTGTAGAGTCTCCTGTTGCACAGTTTCTAGTTGTGGAGTTTCTAGATATGGAATTTCTAGTTGCCGAGTCTGTATTTGTGGAGTTTGTAGTTGTGGAGTTTCTAGTTGTGGAGTCTGTAGTTGTGGAGTTTCTAGTTGTGGAGTTTTCAGTTATGGAGTCTCTAGTTGCGGAGTTTCTAGTTGTGAAGTTTCTAGTTGTGGAGTTTCTAGTTTTCGAGTTTCTAGTTGTGGAGTTTCTAGTTGTAGAGTCTCCTGTTGCGGAGTTTCTAGTTGCGGAGTTTCTAGTTTGGGAGTTTCTAGTTGTGGAGTTTCTATTTGTGGAGTGTTAAGTTGTGGAGTTTAAACGTGTTGAGTTTCAAGCTGTTGAGTCTATAGTTGTGGAGTTTCTAGTTGTGGATTTTCTAGTTGTGGAGTATCTAGTTGTGGATTTTTTAGTTGTGGAGTCTCTAGATGCGGAGTATCTAGTAGTCGAGTTTCCAGTTGTGGAGTATGTAGTATTGGAGTTTCGAGTTGTGGAGTTTCTAGTTGTGGAGTTTCTAGTTGCGGAGTTCCTAGTTGTGGAGTTTCTAGTTGCGGAGTTTCTAGGTGTGGAGTCTCAAGTTGCGGAGTGTCATGCTGTGGAGTTTCTAGTTGTTGAGTTTTTAGTTGTGGAGTTTCTAGTTGTTTAGTTTCTAGCTTGAAGTCTCTAGTTGTAGATTCTCCAGTTGTGGAGTCTCTAGTATAGGAGTTTCTAGTTGAAGAGTTTTTAGTTGTGGAGTGTCTAGTTGTGGAGTTTCTAGTCGTGAAGTTTCTAGTTGTGGAGTCTCTAGTTGTGTAGTTTCTAGCTGCGGAGTTTCTAGTTGCGGAGTTTCTAGTTGCAGAGTCTCTGGTTGTGGAGTTTCTAGTTGCGGATTTTCTAGTTGCGGAGTATCTAGTTGTGGAGTTTCTAGTTGTGGAATTGCAAGAGTCTCTGGTTGTGGAGTTTCTAGTTGTGGAGTTTCTAGTTGTGGAGTCTCTAGTTGCGGAGTCTCTAGTTGTGAAGTTTCTAGTTGTGGAGTTTCTAGTTGTGGAGTTTCTAGTTGTGGAGTTTCTAGTTGTGGAGTGTCTAGTTGTGGAGTTTCCAGTTGTGGAGTTTTTAGTTGTGGACTTTCTAGACATGAAATTTCTTGTAGCCGAGTCTTTATTTGTAGAGATTGTAGTTGTGGAGTTTCTAGTTGTGGAGTTTCTTGTTGTGGAGTCTCTAGTTGCAGAGTTTCTAGTTGTGGAGTTTCTAGTTGTGGAGTTTCAAGTTGTGGAGTCTAGTTGTGGAGTTTCTAGTTGCGGAGTGTCTAGTTGTGGAGTTTGCAGTTGTGGAGTTTTTAGTTGTGGAATCGCAGAGTCTCTGTTTGTGGAGTTTCTAGTTGTGGAGTTTCTAGTTGTGGAGTTTCTAGTTGCGGAGTCTCAAGTTGTGAAGTTTCTAGTTGTGGAGTTTCTAGTTGTGGAGTTTCTGGTTGTGAAGTTTCTAGTTGTGGAGTGTCTAGTTGTGGAGTTTCCAGTTGTGGAGTTTCGAGTTGTGGAGTTTCTAGCTGCGGAGTTTCTAGTTGCAGAGTCTTTGGTTGTGGAGTTTCTAGTTGCGGAGTCTTCTGTTGTGGAGTTTTTAGTTGTGGAGTTTCTAGTTGTGGAGTTTCCAGTTGTGAAGTTTTTAGTTGTGGACTTTCTAGACATGAAATTTCTTGTAGCCGAGTCTCTATTTGTGGAGTTTGTAGTTGTGGAGTTTCTAGTTGTGGAGTTTCTAGTTTAGGAGTCTCTAGCTGCAGAGTTTCTAGTTGTGGAGTTTCTAGTTGTGGAGTTTCTAGTTGTGGAGTTTCTGGTTGTGGAGTTTCTAGTTGTGAAGTTTCAAGTTGTGAAGTTTCAAGTTGTGGGGTTTCTGGTTGTGGAGTTTCTAGTTGTGGAGTGTCTAGTTGTGGAGTTTCCAGTTGTGGAGTTTCTAGTTGTGGAGTTTCTAGCCGCGGAGTTTCTAGTTGCAGAGTCTCTGGTTGTGGAGTTTCTATTTGCGGAGTCTCTAGTTGTGGAGTTTCTAGCTGTGGAGTTTCTAGTTGTGGAGTTTCCAGTTGTGAAGTTTTTAGTTGTGGACTTTCTAGACATGAAATTTCTTGTAGCCGAGTCTCTATTTGTGGAGTTTGTAGTTGTGGAGTTTGTAGTTGTGGAGTTTCTAGTTGTGGAGTCTCTAGTTGCAGAGTTTCTGGTTGTGGAGTTTATAGTTGTGGACTTTCTAGACATAAAATTTCTTGTAGCCGAGTCTTTATTTGTAGAGTTTCTAGTTGTGGAGTTTCTAGTTGTGTCGTTTCTAGTTGTGGACTTTCTAGACATGAAATTTCTTGTGGCCGAGTCTTTATTTGTAGAGATTGTAGTTGTGGAGTTTCTAGTTGTGGAGTTTCTAGTGGTGGAGTCTCTAGTTGCAGAGTTTCTAGTTGTGGAGTTTCTAGTTGTGGAGTCTCAAGTTGTGGAGTCTCTAGTTGTGGAGTTTCTAGTTGCGGAGTATCTAGTTGTGAAGTTTGCAGTTGTGGAGTTTCTAGTTGTGGAGTGTCTAGTTGTGGAGTTTCCAGTTGTGGAGTTTCGAGTTGTGGAGTTTCTAGCTGCGGAGTGACTAGTTGCAGAGTCTCTGGTTGTGGAATTTCTTGTTGCGGAGTCCCTAGTTGTGGAGTTTCTATTTGTGGAGTTTCTAGTTGTGGAGTTTCCAGTTGTGAAGTTTTTAGTTGTGGACTTTCTAGACATGATATTTCTTGTAGCCGAGCGTTATTTGTGAAGTTTGTAGTTGTGGAGTTTCTAGTTGTGGAGTTTCTAGTTATGGAGTCTCTAGTTGCAGAGTTTCTAGTTGTGGAGTTTCTAGTTGTGGACTTTCTAGACATGAAATTTCTTGTAGCCGAGTCTTTATTTGTAGAGTTTGTAGTTGTGGAGTTTCTAGTTGTGGAGTTTCCAGTTGTGGAGTTTCTAGTTGTTGAGTTTCTAGTTGAGAAGTCTCTAGTTTTGCAGTTTTTAGTTGTGGAGTTTCTAGATATGGAATTTCTAGTTGCCGAGTCTGTATTTGTGGAGTTTGTAGTTGTGGAGTTTGTAGTTGTGGAGTTTCTAGTTGGTGAGTCTCTATTTGCGGAGTTTCTAGTTGTGGAGTTTCTAGTTGTGGAGTTTCTGGTTGTGGAGTTTCTGATTGTGGAGTTTCAAGTTGCGGAGTTTCTAGTTGCGGAGTTTCTAGTTGCGGAGTTTTATTAGAGGAGTTTCTAGTTGTGGAGTTTCAAGTTGCGGAGTCTCAAGTTGTGGAGTTTCCAGTTGTGCAGTTTCTAGTTGTGGAGTCTCTACTTGTAGATTCTCTAGTTGTGGAGTCTCTAGTTTTGGAGTTTCTAGTTGAAGAGTTTTTAGTTGTGGAGTGTCCTGTTGTGGAGTTTCCAGTTGTGGAGTTTCGAGTTGTGGAGTTTCGAGTTTTGGAGTTTCTAGTTGTGGAGTTTCTAGTTGCGGAATCTCTAGCTGTGGATTTTCTAGTTGCGTAACCTAAGGTTGTGAGGTTTCAAGTTGTGGAGTTTCAAGTTGTGGAGTCTCTAGTTGTGGAGTTTCTAGTTGCGGAGTCTCTAGTTGTGGAGTTTCAAGTTGTGGAGTCTAGTTGTGGAGTATCTAGTTCTGGATTTTCCAGTTGTGGAGTATCTAGTTGTGGAGTTTACAGTTGTGAAGTTTCAAGTTGCGGAGTGTCAAGTTGTGGAGTTTCCAGTTGTGGAGTTTTTAGTTGTGGAGTTTCTAGTTGTTGAGTTTTGAGTTGTGAAGTCTCTAGTTTTGCAGTTTCTAGTTGTGGAGTTTCTAGATATGGAATTTCTAGTTGCCGAGTCTGTATTTGTGGAGTTTGTAGTTGTGGAGTTTCTAGTTGTGGAGTTTCTTGTTGTGGAGTCTCTAGTTGCAGAGTTTCTAGTTGTGGAGTTTCTAGTTGCGGAGTTTCAAGTTGTGGAGTCTCTAGTTGTGGAGTTTCTAGTTGCGGAGTGTCTAGTTGTGGAGTTTGCAGTTGTGGAGTTTTTAGTTGTGGAATCGCAGAGTCTCTGGTTGTCGAGTTTCTAGCTGTGGAGTTTCTAGTTGTGGAGTTTCTAGTTGCGGAGTCTCAAGTTGTGAAGTTTCTAGTTGTGGAGTTTCTAGTTGTGGAGTTTCTGGTTGTGAAGTTTCTAGTTGTGGAGTGTCTAGTTGTGGAGTTTCCAGTTGTGGAGTTTCGAGTTGTGGAGTTTCTAGTTGTGGAGTCTCTACTTGTAGATTCTCTAGTTGTGGAGTCTCTAGTTTTGGAGTTTCTAGTTGAAGAGTTTTTAGTTGTGGAGTGTCCTGTTGTGGAGTTTCCAGTTGTGGAGTTTCGAGTTGTGGAGTTTCGAGTTTTGGAGTTTCTAGTTGTGGAGTTTCTAGTTGCGGAATCTCTAGCTGTGGATTTTCTAGTTGCGTAACCTAAGCTTGTGAGGTTTCAAGTTGTGGAGTTTCTAGTTGTGGAGTCTCAAGTTGTGGAGTTTCAAGTTGTGGAGTTTCAAGTTGTGGAGTCTCTAGTTGTGGAGTTTCTAGTTGCGGAGTATCTAGTTGTGGAGTTTTTAGTTGTGGAGTTTCTAGTTGTGGAGTTGCGGAGTCTCTAGTTGTGGAGTTTCTAGTTGCGGAGTCTCTAGTTGTGGAGTTTCAAGTTGTGGAGTCTAGCTGTGGAGTTTCTAGTTGTGGATTTTCCAGTTGTGGAGTATCTAGTTGTGGAGTTTCCAGTTGTGAAGTTTCAAGTTGCGGAGTGTCAAGTTGTGGAGTTTCCAGTTGAGGAGTTTTAGTTGTGGAGTTTCTAGTTGTTGAGTTTTTAGTTGTGAAGTCTCTAGTTTTGCAGTTTCTAGTTGTGGAGTTTCTAGATATGGAATTTCTAGTTGCCGAGTCTGTATTTGTGGAGTTTGTAGTTGTGGAGTTTATAGTTGAGGAGTCTGTAGTTGTGGAGTTTCTAGTTGTGGAGTTTCTAGTTGTGGAGTTTCAAGGTGTGGAGTTTCCAGTTGTGGAGTCTCTAGTTGCGGAGTTTCTAGTTGTGGAGTTTCTAGTTTTGGAGTTTCTAGTTGTGGAGTTTCTAGTTGTAGAGTCTCCTGTTGCGGAGTTTCTAGTTGCGGAGTTTCTAGTTTGGGAGTTTCTAGTTGTGGAGTTTCTATTTGTGGAGTCTTAAGTTGTGGAGTTTAAACGTGTTGAGTTTCAAGCTGTTGAGTCTATAGTTGTGGAGTTTCTAGTTGTGGATTTTCTAGTTTTGGAGTATCTAGTTGTGGATTTTTCAGTTGTGGAGTCTCTAGATGTGGAGTATCTAGTAGTTGAGTTTCCAGTTGTGGAGTATGTAGTAGTGGAGTTTCCAGTTGTGGAGTCTCTAGTTGCGGAGTTTCTAGTTGTGAAGTTTCTAGTTGTGGAGTTTCTAGTTGTGGAGTTTCTAGTTGTGGAGTTTCTAGTTGTGGAGTCTTAAGTTGTGGAGTTTAAACGTGTGGAGTTTCAAGCTGTGGAGTCTATAGTTGTGGAGTTTCTAGTTGTGGATTTTCTAGTTGTGGAGTATCTAGTTGTGGATTTTTCAGTTGTGGAGTTTATAGTTGTGGAGTTGCGGAGTCTCTAGTTGTGGAGTTTCTAGTTGCAGAGTCTCCAGTTGTGGAGTTTCAAGTTGTGGAGTCTCTAGATGTGGAGTATCTAGTTGTCGAGTTTCCAGTTGTGGAGTATGTAGTAGTGGAGTTTCGATTTGTGGAGTTTCTAGTTGTGAATTTCTAGTTGCGGAGTTTCTAGGTGTGGAGTTTCAAGTTGCGGAGTCTCATGCTGTGGAGTTTCTAGTTGTTGAGTTTTTAGTTGTGAAGTTTCTAGTTGTCGAGTTTCTAGTTTGAAGTCTCTAGTTGTAGATTCTCTAGTTGTGGAGTCTCTAGTTTAGGAGTTTCTAGTTGAAGAGTATTTAGTTGTGGAGTGTCTAGTTGTGGAGTTTCTAGTCGTGAAGTTTCTAGTTGTGGAGTCTCTAGTTGTGTAGTTTCTAGCTGCGGAGTTTCTAGTTGCGGAGTTTCTAGTTGCAGAGTCTCTGGTTGTGGAGTTTCTAGTTGCGGAGTTTCTAGTTGCGGAGTATCTAGTTGTGGAGTTTGCAGTTGTGGAGTTTCTAGTTATGGAATTGCAGTCTCTGGTTGTGGAGTTTCTAGTTGTGGAGTTTCTAGTTGTGAAGTCTCTAGTTGCGGAGTCTCTAGTTGTGGAGTTTCTGGTTGTGGAGTTTCTAGTTGTGGAGTGTCTAGTTGTGGAGTTTCCAGTTGTGGAGTTTCTAGTTGTGTCGTTTCTAGTTGTGGACTTTCTAGACATGAAATTTCTTGTAGTCGAGTCTTTATTTGTAGAGATTGTAGTTGTGGAGTTTCTAGTTGTGGAGTTTCTAGTTGTGGAGTCTCAAGTTGTGGAGTCTCTAGTTGTGGAGTTTCTAGTTGCGGAGTATCTAGTTGTGAAGTTTGCAGTGGTGGAGTGTCTAGTTGTGGAGTTTCCAGTTGTGGAGTTTCGAGTTGTGGAGTTTCTAGCTGCGGAGTTTCTAGTTGCAGAGTCTCTGGTTGTGGAGTTTCTAGTTGCGGAGTCCCTAGTTGTGGAGTTTCTATTTGTGGAGTTTCTAGATGTGGAGTTTCCAGTTGTGAAGTTTTTAGTTATGGACTTTCTAGACATGAAATCTCTTGTAGCCGAGTCTCGATTTGTGGAGTTTGTAGTTGTGGAGTTTGTAGTTACGGAGTTTCTAGTTGTGGAGTATCTAGTTGCAGAGTTTCTAGTTGTGGAGTTTCTGGTTGTGGAGTTTCTAGTTGTGAAGTTTCAAGTTGTGGAGTTTCTAGTTGTGAAGTTTCAAGTTGTGGAGTTTCTGGTTGTGGAGTTTCTAGTTGTGGAGTGTCTAGTTGTGGAGTTTCCAGTTGTGGAGTTTCGAGTTGTGGAGTTTCTAGCTGCGGAGTTTCTAGTTGCAGAGTCTCTGGTTGTGGAGTTTCTAGTTGCGGAGTCTGTAGTTATGGAGTTTCTAGTTGTGGAGTTTCTAGTTGTGGAGTTTCCAGTTGTGAAGTTTTTAGTTGTGGACTTTCTAGACATGAAATTTCTTGTAGCCGAGTGTTATTTGTGGAGTTTGTAGTTGTGGAGTTTCTAGTTGTGGAGTTTCTAGTTGTGGAGTCTATAGTTGCAGAGTTTCTAGTTGTGGAGTTTCTGGTTGTGGACTGTCTAGACATGAAATTTCTTGTAGCCGAGTCTTTATTTGTAGAGTTTGTAGTTGTGGAGTTTGTAGTTGTGGAGTTTCCAGTTGTGGAGTTTCTAGTTGTTGAGTTTCTAGTTGACAAGTCTCTAGTTTTGCAGTTTTTAGTTGTGGAGTTTCTAGTTTTGGAGTTTCTAGTTGTGGAGTTTCTAGTTGTAGAGTCTCCTGTTGCACAGTTTCTAGTTGTGGAGTTTCTAGTGTGGAAGGTTCTAGTTGTGGAGTTTCTATTTGTGGAGTCTTAAGTTGTGGAGTTTAAATGTGTGGAGTTTCAAGCTGTGGAGTCTATAGTTGTGGAGTTTCTAGTTGTGGATTTTCTAGTTGTGGAGTATCTAGTTGTGGATTTTTCAGTTGTGGAGTTTATAGTTCTGGAGTTGCGGAGTTTCTAGTTGCAGAGTTTCTAGTTGCAGAGTATCTAGTTGTGGAGTTTGCAGTTGTGGAGTTTCTAGTTGTGGAATTGCAGAGTCTCTGGTTGTGGAGTTTCTAGTTGTGGAGTTTCTAGTTGGGGAGTCTCTAGTTGCGGAGTCTCTAGTGTTGAAATTTCTAGTTGTGGACTTTCTAGTTGTGGAGTTTCTGGTTGTTGAGTTTCTAATTGTGGAGTGTCTAGTTGTGGAGTTTCCAGTTGTGGAGTTTCTAGTTGTGGAGAGTCTAGTTGTGGAGTTTCTAGTTGTGGAGTTTCCAGTTGTAGAGTTTTAGTTGTGGACTTTCTAGACATGAACTTTCTTGTAGCCGAGTCTTTATTTGTAAGGTTTGTAGTTGTGGAGTTTCTAGTTGTGGAGTTTCCAGTTGTGGAGTTTCTAGTTGTTGAGTTTCTAGTTGAGAAGTCTCTAGTTTTGCAGTTTTTAGTTGTGGAGTTTCTAGATATGGAATTTCTAGTTGCCGAGTCTGTATTTGTGGAGTTTGTAGTTGTGGAGTTTCTAGTTGTGGAGTTTCTAGTTGGTGAGTCTCTAGTTGCGGAGTTTCTAGTACTGGAGTTTCTAGTTGTGGAGTTTCTTGTTGTGGAGTTTCTGATTGTGGAGTTTCAAGTTGCGGAGTTTCTAGTTGCGGATTTTTAATAGCGGAGTTTCTAGTTGTGGAGTTTCAAGTTGCAGAGTCTCAAGTTGTGGAGTTTCCAGTTGTGGAGTTTCTAGTTGTGGAGTCTCTACTTGTAGATTCTCTAGTTGTGGAGTCTCTAGTTTTGAAGTTTCTAGTTGAAGAGTTTTTAGTTGTGGAGTGTCCTGTTGTGGAGTTTCCAGTTGTGGAGTTTCGAGTTGTGGACTTTCGAGTTTTGGAGTTTCTAGTTGTGGAGTTTCTAGTTGCGGAATCTCTAGCTGTGGATTTTCTAGTTGCGTAACCTAAGGTTGTGAGGTTTCAAGTTGTGGAGTTTCTAGTTGTGGAGTTTCTAGTTGTGGAGTTTCTAGTTGAGGAGTCTCTAGTTGTGTAGTTTCCAGCTGCGGAGTTTCTAGTTGCGGAGTTTCTAGTTGCAGAGTCTCTGGTTGTGGAGTTTCTAGTTGCGGAGTCTCTAGTTGTGGAGTTTCTAGTTGTGGAGTTTCCAGTTGTGGAGTTTTGAGTTGTGGACTTTCTAGTTGTGGAGTCTCAAGTTGTGGAGTTTCAAGTTGTGGAGTTTCAAGTTGTGGAGTCTCTAGTTGTGGAGTTTCTAGTTGCGGAGTATCTAGTTGTGGAGTTTCCAGTTGTGGAGTTTCTAGTTGTGGAGTTGCGGAGTCTCTAGTTGTGGAGTTTCTAGTTGCGGAGTCTCTAGTTGTGGAGTTTCAAGTTGTGGAGTCTAGTTGTGGAGTTTCTAGTTGTGGATTTTCCAGTTGTGGAGTATCTAGTTGTGGAGTTTCCAGTTGTGAAGTTTCAAGTTGCGGAGTGTCAAGTTGTGGAGTTTCCAGTTGTGGAGTTTTAGTTGTGGAGTTTCTAGTTGTTGAGTTTTTAGTTGTGAAGTCTCTAGTTTTGCAGTTTCTAGTTGTGGAGTTTCTAGATATGGAATTTCTAGTCGCCGAGTCTGTATTTGTGGAGTTTGTAGTTGTGGAGTTTCTAGTTGTGGAGTCTGTAGTTGTGGAGTTTCTAGTTGTGGAGTTTCTAGTTGTGGAGTTTCAAGGTGTGGAGTTTCCAGTTGTGGAGTCTCTAGTTGCGGAGTTTCTAGTTGTGAAGTTTCTAGTTGTGGAGTTTCTAGTTTTGGAGTTTCTAGTTGTGGAGTTTCTAGTTGTAGAGTCTCCTGTAGCGGAGTTTCTAGTTGCGGAGTTTCTAGTTTGGGAGTTTCTAGTTGTGGAGTTTCTATTTGTGGAGTCTTAAGTTGTGGAGTTTAAACGTGTTGAGTTTCAAGCTGTTGAGTCTATAGTTGTGGAGTTTCTAGTTGTGGATTTTCTAGTTGTGGAGTATCTAGTTGTGGATTTTTCAGTTGTGGAGTCTCTAGATGTGGAGTATCTAGTAGTCGAGTTTCCAGTTGTGGAGTATGTAGTAGTGGAGTTTCGAGTTGTGGAGTTTCTAGTTGTGGAGTTTCTAGTTGCGGAGTTCCTAGTTGTGGAGTTTCTAGTTGCGGAGTTTCTAGGTGTGGAGTTTCAAGTTGCGGTGTGTCATTCTGTGGAGTTTATAGTTGTTGAGTTTTTAGTTGTGGAGTTTCTAGTTGTTTAGTTTCTAGCTTGAAGTCTCTAGTTGTAGATTCTCCAGTTGTGGAGTCTCTAGTATAGGAGTTTCTAGTTGAAGAGTTTTTAGTTGTGGAGTGTCTAGTTGTGGAGTTTCTAGTCGTGAAGTTTCTAGTTGTGGAGTCTCTAGTTGTGTAGTTTCTAGCTGCGGAGTTTCTAGTTGCGGAGTTTCTAGTTGCAGAGTCTCTGGTTGTGGAGTTTCTAGTTGCGGAGTTTCTAGTTGCGGAGTATCTAGTTGTGGAGTTTCTAGTTGTGGAATTGCAAGAGTCTCTGGTTGTGGAGTTTCTAGTTGTGGAGTCTCTAGTTGCGGAGTCTCTAGTTGTGAAGTTTCTAGTTGTGGAGTTTCTAGTTGTGGAGTTTCTAGTTGTGGAGTGTCTAGTTGTGGAGTTTCCAGTTGTGGAGTTTTTAGTTGTGGAGTGTCCTGTTGTGGAGTTTCCAGTTGTGGAGTTTCGAGTTGTGGAGTTTCGAGTTTTGGAGTTTCTAGTTGTGGAGTTTCTAGTTGCGGAATCTCTAGCTGTGGATTTTCTAGTTGCGTAACCTAAGGTTGTGAGGGTTCAAGTTGTGGAGTTTCTAGTTGTGGAGTTTCTAGTTGTGGAGTTTCTAGTTGAGGAGTCTCTAGTTGTGTAGTTTCCAGCTGCTGAGTTTCTAGTTGCGGAGTTTCTAGTTGCAGAGTCTCTGGTTGTGGAGTTTCTAGTTGCGGAGTCTCTAGTTGTGGAGTTTCTAGTTGTGGAGTTTCCAGTTGTGGAGTTTTTGGTTGTGGAGTTTCTAGTTGTGGAGTTTCTGGTTGTGGAGTTTCTAATTGTGGAGTTTCCAGTTGTGGAGTTTTGAATTGTGGACTTTCTAGTTGTGGAGTCTCAAGTTGTGGAGTTTCAAGTTGTGGAGTTTCAAGTTGTGGAGTCTCTAGTTGTGGAGTTTCTAGTTGCGGAGTCTCTAGTTGTGGAGTTTCAAGTTGTGGAGTCTAGTTGTGGAGTTTCTAGTTGTGGATTTTCCAGTTGTGGAGTATCTAGTTGTGGAGTTTCCAGTTGTGAAGTTTGAAGTTGCGGAGTGTCAAGTTGTGGAGTTTCCAGTTGTGGAGTTTTAGTTGTGGAGTTTCTAGTTGTTGAGTTTTTAGTTGTGAAGTCTCTAGTTTTGCAGTTTCTAGTTGTGGAGTTTCTAGATATGGAATTTCTAGTTGCCGAGTCTGTATTTGTGGAGTTTGTAGTTGTGGAGTTTCTAGTTGTGGAGTCTGTAGTTGTGGAGTTTCTAGTTGTGGAGTTTCTAGTTGTGGAGTTTCAAGGTGTGGAGTTTTCAGTTATGGAGTCTCTAGTTGCGGAGTTTCTAGTTGTGAAGTTTCTAGTTGTGGAGTTTCTAGTTTTGGAGTTTCTAGTTGTGGAGTTTCTAGTTGTAGAGTCTCCTGTTGCGGAGTTTCTAGTTGCGGAGTTTCTAGTTTGGGAGTTTCTAGTTGTGGAGTTTCTATTTGTGGAGTGTTAAGTTGTGGAGTTTAAACGTGTTGAGTTTCAAGCTGTTGAGTCTATAGTTGTGGAGTTTCGAGTTGTGGATTTTCTAGTTGTGGAGTATCTAGTTGTGGATTTTTTAGTTGTGGAGTCTCTAGATGCGGAGTATCTAGTAGTCGAGTTTCCAGTTGTGGAGTATGTAGTATTGGAGTTTCGAGTTGTGGAGTTTCTAGTTGTGGAGTTTCTAGTTGCGGAGTTCCTAGTTGTGGAGTTTCTAGTTGCGGAGTTTCTAGGTGTGGAGTCTCAAGTTGCGGAGTGTCATGCTGTGGAGTTTCTAGTTGTTGAGTTTTTAGTTGTGGAGTTTCTAGTTGTTTAGTTTCTAGCTTGAAGTCTCTAGTTGTAGATTCTCCAGTTGTGGAGTCTCTAGTATAGGAGTTTCTAGTTGAAGAGTTTTTAGTTGTGGAGTGTCTAGTTGTGGAGTTTCTAGTCGTGAAGTTTCTAGTTGTGGAGTCTCTAGTTGTGTAGTTTCTAGCTGCGGAGTTTCTAGTTGCGGAGTTTCTAGTTGCAGAGTCTCTGGTTGTGGAGTTTCTAGTTGCGGATTTTCTAGTTGCGGAGTATCTAGTTGTGGAGTTTCTAGTTGTTGAGTTTCTAGTTGAGAAGTCTCTAGTTTTGCAGTTTTTAGTTGTGGAGTTTCTAGATATGGAATTTCTAGTTGCCGAGTCTGTATTTGTGGAGTTTGTAGTTGTGGAGTTTCTAGTTGTGGAGTTTCTAGTTGGTGAGTCTCTAGTTGCGGAGTTTCTAGTACTGGAGTTTCTAGTTGTGGAGTTTCTTGTTGTGGAGTTTCTGATTGTGGAGTTTCAAGTTGCGGAGTTTCTAGTTGCGGATTTTTAATAGCGGAGTTTCTAGTTGTGGAGTTTCAAGTTGCAGAGTCTCAAGTTGTGGAGTTTCCAGTTGTGGAGTTTCTAGTTGTGGAGTCTCTACTTGTAGATTCTCTAGTTGTGGAGTCTCTAGTTTTGAAGTTTCTAGTTGAAGAGTTTTTAGTTGTGGAGTGTCCTGTTGTGGAGTTTCCAGTTGTGGAGTTTCGAGTTGTGGACTTTCGAGTTTTGGAGTTTCTAGTTGTGGAGTTTCTAGTTGCGGAATCTCTAGCTGTGGATTTTCTAGTTGCGTAACCTAAGGTTGTGAGGTTTCAAGTTGTGGAGTTTCTAGTTGTGGAGTTTCTAGTTGTGGAGTTTCTAGTTGAGGAGTCTCTAGTTGTGTAGTTTCCAGCTGCGGAGTTTCTAGTTGCGGAGTTTCTAGTTGCAGAGTCTCTGGTTGTGGAGTTTCTAGTTGCGGAGTCTCTAGTTGTGGAGTTTCTAGTTGTGGAGTTTCCAGTTGTGGAGTTTTGAGTTGTGGACTTTCTAGTTGTGGAGTCTCAAGTTGTGGAGTTTCAAGTTGTGGAGTTTCAAGTTGTGGAGTCTCTAGTTGTGGAGTTTCTAGTTGCGGAGTATCTAGTTGTGGAGTTTCCAGTTGTGGAGTTTCTAGTTGTGGAGTTGCGGAGTCTCTAGTTGTGGAGTTTCTAGTTGCGGAGTCTCTAGTTGTGGAGTTTCAAGTTGTGGAGTCTAGTTGTGGAGTTTCTAGTTGTGGATTTTCCAGTTGTGGAGTATCTAGTTGTGGAGTTTCCAGTTGTGAAGTTTCAAGTTGCGGAGTGTCAAGTTGTGGAGTTTCCAGTTGTGGAGTTTTAGTTGTGGAGTTTCTAGTTGTTGAGTTTTTAGTTGTGAAGTCTCTAGTTTTGCAGTTTCTAGTTGTGGAGTTTCTAGATATGGAATTTCTAGTCGCCGAGTCTGTATTTGTGGAGTTTGTAGTTGTGGAGTTTCTAGTTGTGGAGTCTGTAGTTGTGGAGTTTCTAGTTGTGGAGTTTCTAGTTGTGGAGTTTCAAGGTGTGGAGTTTCCAGTTGTGGAGTCTCTAGTTGCGGAGTTTCTAGTTGTGAAGTTTCTAGTTGTGGAGTTTCTAGTTTTGGAGTTTCTAGTTGTGGAGTTTCTAGTTGTAGAGTCTCCTGTAGCGGAGTTTCTAGTTGCGGAGTTTCTAGTTTGGGAGTTTCTAGTTGTGGAGTTTCTATTTGTGGAGTCTTAAGTTGTGGAGTTTAAACGTGTTGAGTTTCAAGCTGTTGAGTCTATAGTTGTGGAGTTTCTAGTTGTGGATTTTCTAGTTGTGGAGTATCTAGTTGTGGATTTTTCAGTTGTGGAGTCTCTAGATGTGGAGTATC